>NC_090648.1:356504495-356804495 GCF_040937935.1 Hyperolius riggenbachi
CATGTACCCACACAGACTTTGGGGATTCCCGCGGGTTGTTCCAATCAGCCATTGAAAAGTGACATTTCCAATCAGAGACTCCTGTCACAGTCAGATTTGGGCTGTGACTCACGGAGGGCCAATAAATTTGCAACAGTTTTTTCTAGGACACCCAAAGTCCTTGAGGATGAAATGGACTTATCCTTAAAGTCTGTTTTTAACCATCTAGAACATCAGCTTACAAAAGAGACTAAACTTTGGTGGGATCTCACCGCCCTTAAACAGTATGTGGCGGAGGGGATTATACCCCGTGGTCTTAGAATTAAAAAAATTCCCACTAATGTTTATTGTGATAGATTCCTGATAGAATGGAATGAGATTTTGTCAGATTGCTCGTTGAGGTTGATGAAATTAATTGTTGTTTATGAAGAACAGAGACTTGTCGACCTCAACCTGGAGATATCTCGCACGCGGGCGGAGATCGACAAATTCTTTGACACAGAACTATATGATGATCTTAACAGCCAGTTGAAAGAGAATGTAGCTAAATTGGAAACTATCATTATGAATCTCAAAAGGTCAAAGTATCTCAGAGATGTGGCAGATTATCGTGATGGTCTTGTATATGAGTGGGGTAGGTGGGGTTCCCTGGGGAGGGGACGTCCAGTTGGACCACGTAACCCCAAACCCATTCTGAAGCGTTCTCCTAAGACCCCCACAAAACGAGTCAGTTTCAGCTCTCCCGATGACTCAGATGCTCAGTCAGATTTGTCAGATGTTCCAAATTATTTGGGCTCCAGCAATGATGGCTTTTCACGATCCCAACCAGATTTAAATTCCCTCCCTTTAGATCAGGGGACCCGTCCCAAACATCCCAGGAAATCCAAACGGAGATGGTACAGGCCCCAACAGACACCCATGGGAGGCTTGGGAGGAAGTCACGGAGAGGGGGGAGGAAACATAGGAAGAAGACGGTGACCCATTTACTTAACGTGATTAATATTTCTGATACTACTTTGTCACAGGAGGAAACTTCACTTTTGTCTAGAGGTCTGAATTTTGTCCCAGCTTGCAAATTTAATCTTTTTGACACACTTATGGATGTGAATAGGTTTATTAGAACACTTCTACTTAAAAAACATTTTCTTTCACAGCCCACTTCTAATACATTTCCTTCTCATACTTCTAATTCACTTCCACCTATTTCCTCGTTTCAGGACACTTGTACATCTCTCACAGCACAGCAGTTGGCATCTGAGAGTATGGGTCAAATCAGTTTAGATGATGTAATCCTGCCCACCCCACTTAATCGTGAATACTATCCAGTCTACTGTAGATCCTCACCAGTGGAAACTTTCCAAGATCTGGTGGAAAGAGATTTGAAATCTTTGGCGGAAACCAGTAAAATCAGGTACAATCTAACTCCCTTAGAGCGACAGGCACTGGACAAATTAAAGTCCAGATCTGATATTATTATTAAAAATGCAGACAAGGGGGGGGCGGTAGTGGTTCTCAATGCTGCTGACTACAGGGCTGAGGCCTTGAGGCAACTCCAAGATCAAAATACTTATACACGTCTCCCCACAGACCCCACTTTTGATTTCAAACTGGAATTTGACCAACTCATATCTATAGGTGAATCCTTGGGGTTGCTCAAGAGGAACATGGCTGATTTTCTTAGAGTTCAGAGTCCGGTCATTCCCATCTTTCACCATCTCCCCAAGATTCATAAACCTGTCTCTCCCCCTGAGGGCCGGCCGATTGTCTCAGGCATTGGCTCTCTGGGGGAGAGATTGGGGGAGTGGCTAGACTCCCACTTACAGCCATTGGTCTTGAGGCTTCCTGGTCTCATTAAAGATACCAAACATGTTCTTGCCTCTTTAGTTGACATACAATGGAGGTCAAAATATAAATGGGTCACTCTTGACGTGAGAGCTCTATATTCCTCTATCCCGCATAATTTGGCTACTGTAGCTCTTGAATTCCATCTTTCCAGGTACAGCTCATTCTCGGCCCCACTGCAGGCCTATATTCTAGTGGTGACTGAATTCCTTCTTTCACATAACTACTTTTCTTTTGATGGGGGGTTCTATCTCCAGAAGTGCGGAGCTTCGATGGGGGCGAAGTTTTCGCCCTCTCTCGCAAACCTTTACATGGGTTGGTGGGAGGAGCTCCGCATTTTTGGAGAGTCGAACCCCTTTCTCGACTGCATCGTGTGGTATGGCCGTTTCATTGACGATCTCCTTGTAATATGGCAGGGGACGGATGAGGCCTTGCAGCAGTTTTTGATGTACCTCAATGGGAACAATTTTAATTTATCCTTTACATGTACTTCCGACAATACACGGATAGACTTTCTTGACATTACACTCTGTAGTTCAGGGGATTTCGGGAAGATTGATACCAGGACTTATGGAAAGCCCTGTGCTGGGAATTCATTGCTACAGGCCTCCAGCTGCCATCCCAAACATACCCTTAGGGGAGTCCCCGTGGGTGAGTTTATTAGAGCAAGAAGGAATTGCTCCACGGAGGATTCTACTTCACAGGAGTTTTCCACTCTTAGATCACGTTTTAGAGCAAGAGGCTATCCGGATTCTGATCTAGATAGGGCCCAGAGAATTGCTGTTTCCCGAGATAGAGATCAACTTCTGAGAGACAAGTCCAACAATACATTGGCACAGGAACATAATACTAGTTCTGTCAACTTTATAACTACATATAGAGTTGGGCCGAACCTCCGATTTTAGGTTCGCGAACCGGGTTCGCGAACTTTCGCGGAAGGTTCGGTTCGCGTTAAAGTTCGCGAACCGCAATAGACTTCAATGGGGATGCGAACTTTGAAAAAAAAAAAAATTATGCTGGCCACAAAAGTGATGGAAAAGATGTTTCAAGGGGTCTAACACCTGGAGGGGGGCATGGCGGAGTGGGATACACGCCAAAAGTCACCGGGAAAAATCTGGATTTGACGCAAAGCAGCGTTTTAAGGGCAGAAATCACATTGAATGCTAAATGACAGGCCTAAAGTGCTTTAAAACATCTTGCATGTGTATACATCAATCAGGGAGTGTAATTAAGGTACTGCTTCACACTGACACACCAAACTCCACTGAACAGAACAGGTATGCAGTGGCGGGTTCACTGAACAGAACAGGTATGCAGTGGCGGGTCCACTGAACAGGTATACAGTGGCGGGTCCACTGAACAGAACAGGTATGCAGTGGCGGGTTCACTAAACAGGTATACAGTGGCGGGTCCACTGAACAGAACAGGTATGCAGTGGTGGGTTCACAGAACAGGTATGCAGTGGCAGGATCAATGAACAGGTATGCAGTGGCAGGATCACTGAACAGGTATGCAGTGGCAGGATCAATGAACAGGTATGCAGTGGCAGGATCAATGAACAGGTATGCAGTGGCAGGATCAATGAACAGGTATGCAGTGGCAGGATCAATGAACAGGTATGCAGTGGCAGGATCAATGAACAGGTATGCAGTGGCAGGATCAATGAACAGGTATGCAGTGGCAGGATCACTGAACAGGTATGCAGTGGCAGGATCAATGAACAGGTATGCAGTGGCAGGATCAATGAACAGGTATGCAGTGGCAGGATCAATGAACAGGTATGCAGTGGCAGGATCAATGAACAGGTATGCAGCCAGGGACAAGCTAAGGCTAACTAATCTTTCCCTATGAGAGACTGCAGTAGCTCGCCCTACTCTAACTAATGCAGGCACACGAGTGGCCACGGCCGCCGCTGCCTGCCTATATAAGGGGGGGTGGGGCTCCAGGGGCTAGTGTAGCCTAATTGGCTACACTGGGCCTGCTGACTGTGATGTAGAGGGTCAAAGTTGACCCTCAGTGCATTATGGGGCGAACCGCAATGGGGCGAACTTTTCCGCAATAAAGTTCGCGTGCGGTACCCGCACGCGAACCACCTAGGTTCGCGCGAACCAGGTTCGCCGGCGAACCGTTCGGCCCAACTCTAACTACATATAGTCAGCAATATAATAAAGTCATAGGTGTTGTTAAGAAATATATCCCTGTGCTATATGCAGATGATAAACTATACCAAGTACTCCAATCAGGCTGTAGGTTCGCCTATAAAAAGGCTCCATCTTTGGGTTCCACCCTTTCTCCCAGTCTTTTTCAGTCCTCCACCGCCCCTGTGCGGCCCACATGGTTGTCTACTGTGGGGTCATACAGGTGTGGTTTTTCTACTTGTAATTTTTGTACTTACCATCACTCCTCTCGCACTGTCTCGTCCGTTGCTAATCAGAAGACTTTTCCCCCTTCGGCAGTATATTAACTGCAACACGAAATCCGTTATTTATGTAGTCACGTGTACAGTTTGCAACCTACAGTATGTGGGTTGCACTACACGGTGTTTAAGGCAAAGAATTTCTGAGCACTTCAATGGAGCCTCATGGAAGACGGAAAATATTAGCAATGTGGCGAGACATTTCAGGGAGAAACATGATGGTATCATGAGAGGTTTTACCTTTCAGGGGATTGAAAGGGTTACAGTCTCATTTAGACGAGGTGATGTTTATAAAAAACTACGAATAAGAGAGGCCTTTTGGATCCTACAGATGGGCACTAGGGAACCCAATGGCCTAAATGCCAGGTGGGACATTAATTTTATATACTGATATCTTTTTAACCTTCTTTGTATTTTTGTATTTTTGTATTTTTGTATCATTCTTATCATGTTATTGCAATTTGTTATTTTATGTACAATTTTATGGTGGACATATTGTCTAGACATCAGGTCTGTGCCTTTAAATTTGAATTAAAGCTTGCTTCTATGACAGATGAGTACACGCCTTTAGGGCGGTCCTCATAGTATATATGTCTCACCAAGATGTCAGTCTGTGTGGCTATGAGTAAGGATCTATTCCGAAACATGTCAGCCAATTTCTGTATTTGCGATTTGGATTGAAATAAAAACCCTTGGATTATACCAGCGAGTGTGCGGATATTTCTCCTATGTTCCAGCCCTTGCTAATTGCTGTACTGTGCCAGACCCAGCACATTCAGTGCATACCTTTCACTGCCTCTGTGTGACTGCACTTTGTATTATATAATACCACCAATCAGTGCATACCTTTTCCCTGCACCTGTGTGACTGCACAATTGTATTATAGCAGCAGTCACTGCATACCTTTTCCCTGCACCTGTGCGACTGCACACTTGTATTATAGCAGCAGTCACTGCATACCTTTTCCCTGCACCTGTGTGACTGCACAATTGTATTGTAGCAGCAGTCAGTGCATACATTTTCACTGCACCTGTGTAACTGCACATTGTATTATACCACCAGCAGTCAGGTCAAAAAAGTGTTCAGTACCTCACCTTTATCAAAACGAATGAGGCATGGATCCCGGAGGGCTACTGCCTGCCCGAAGACTAAGTCAGTCCCCACACACAGCATTTCTGCCTGCACGCCATGTGACTGCCTGCCCCAAGACTAAGTCAGTCCCCACACAGCATCTCTGCCTGCAGGCCGCTTGACTGCCTTCATCACCACCACCAACAGTGTCCAGGACTCCAGATGGATTGCTGAATTTTTATGGCTGCTGCTACCAAACAGAATAATATTTTTTCTGGTGCGTGTACATGCCTACTTTTTCTGGCTGCACTGCGGCTGCAACAACAAAACAAAAGGCATGTACATGTGTCAGTTCCCCTTTGTGATAGATTCCTTGCCGCAGTGAAGGGGCTTGCATATCACAATGAAGCAATGACCTACATGAGTGTGTTAGGGGGCACACCCAAGATAAGGTCATTGCTTCATTGTGGACATACCAAATTCGATCAGCTGGACAGTCACTGTTGTTCTGTCATTGAGCTACCTCAGCCTGGCCATATGGGCCTGAAAACCACCATCGCCTGCACTCTCACCATGGTGCGTACTAGTCCAGCACGGCCATCACTACACAAACAGCTGTTTGCGGTGCGTTACACAGTGAGTTTGGCCTGTCAGTGTGAAGCAGTACAGTACTTACACTAACTGCTGATCCATATATACAAACAGTGTTTGTAGTTTTTCAAGTTCGCCTGCCCATTGAAGTCTATTGCGGTTTGAAAAATTTGCAGGTTCGCAAACTTTTTCGGAAGTTCGAGTTCGAGATTCGTTTACTGAAAATCGGAGGTTCGAGCCATCTCTAATTATTTATTGCCTCATGTGTGTCCTCTCTCAATGTTATATTTCTTTAGGCTGCCTTCACACAGCATCAAAAATAGTGCCCCCCACCCCTTCCTTCTTCACTAAATGTCTTCACTTGTCACCATCTCTACCACGCGATACTGCTTTCAGGATAGGTGGACATTGGTTTTCATATTCCTAATAGATATGAATATGTATATATAAAGCCACAAGAAAAAGACGACCAGCACTGGCTGTTTCTTTAAAAAGCAGGTTGTTTATTCACAAAAATGTGAACAAAACATCGCCATGACATCCAGAGGCTTCCAGAAATTAACTATAGCTCAGTTGTATTAATAGCTCTTTGCTGCATACAAATGGATGAAGGTCTCCCTCAGATATTGCTTATGCCTTCATTGCAGCCCAATCTGCCCACACAACAGACAGTCGCCGTTTCGAACGGATCAACCGAATCAAAATGACTACAACTGAGCTATAGTTACATTCTGGAAGTCTCTGGATGTCATGGCGATGTTTTGTATACATCTTTGTAAATAAACAACCTCCTTTTTTAAGAAACGGCCGGTGCTGGTCATCTTTTTCTTGTGGTTTATGTCAAGTCTTTGCTAGCCACACGGACTAGACCTGGCACGACCATTGGAGCAAGAAAGGTGTGCTGTCCGAGAAGTACAAATATGTATATATACGGGCAACAACACTTTTTTAATGTTTCCATTTATTCAAAGATAGAGTGCATAGAAAAATGAGATGCAATTTTTTTTTTCATTTTGATAATAAAAAAATCAATAGATTTTCTCAAACTTTTCAATAATCCTCTAGTTGGCCATTTTGGAAAATTCTGATGGATTTTTAGAAAACTTGATGATGGAATGGTTTGATTTTACAAAACATATGGATAGAAAAAAATCAAATATCTTAAAGGAAATTTTAATTAAAAATAATTGCCAGTCACTTACTTGGGGCTTCTTCCAGCCCCCTGAAGTCTTCTTGGTCCTTCACCATCATGCCATGCTGCTCGCTTCTTTCTTTATCCTTCTACTATCGCTTCATGCATGACCCCGTGCTGTGCACCTCCTCCAAATGCGCTCCTGTAGTTGGGAGCACTCTGCGTTTGCGCACTAAGCAAAACTTTCTACCACACATGTGCAGAACCCTCCCGGCATGGGAGCGCAATAGAGGAAACTGCATAGTGGCCAGGGGACTTGTGAGTGACCCGGCTTACAGAGGGGGCAGCAGAGGAACAGCAGAGTGCAGAGTAATGGTGAAGGATCAAGAGTACTTCAGGGGGCTGGAAGAATTCTCTGGTAAGTAACTGGCGAATATTCTTAAAAGAAAGATAACATTGTGACCCAGCACCTTACATACGTGTGTGTTTGTGACCTGTAGCAACAAGTTATATTTCCTATTTTTCACTTACAATGTTTTTCCGAGCTGTGCATGCTCAGAAGCCTCCAATAATGGCTGCTGTGCACAGCTGCTTGGAAGAGCAATCATGGAGGCAAGCGGACGGAACAGAGCATGTGCTGCAGCTGTGACCCGGCTGGGCCAGATCTATTAAAGAGGAACCAAAGCAGCACTAAGGAGCTGATGAAAAAACATACTGAAAGGCCAGGATGATTATTGGGGGCTAGGAGAAGCCCCAGGTATGGCTAATTCTTGTTTTTTGGTCTGAGTTCCACTGTGCGTTAGGACTGGGGCACACCAGATCAACTGTGGGCACGTTTTTGAAGCTCTGACAATTGCCAACAATTTCAAAAATGCTATGCTAGTGTAAGTCAATGGTATCGAGACCACTAGAGCGCTTGCGATTTTGGAAATCGCAAAAGCAGGATATGCAACACTTTGTGAGCATTTGGTCTCCAATACTCCTCATAGTATATGAGCTACCTCAATCGCCAGTAAACACAGCACAAATTGACAACAAATGCTTACACAAAGCTCTAGCAACTGAAAATGTGTTTTGCAATTTCTATTGTACCCCTTGCATAAAATACATTTTGGACAGACCAGCCTCAACCTATAAAAAATCCATATTGCACAGGAGCACTTATGTCTCAGTCAGTGTGCAAATTTCCTATATTATTCCACCATTATCCACCATCTATTAGCTTAAGTTTTTCCTAAACAGATGCTGTATGGCACTTAAAATGTTATTCTCTAGATTTGCTTACACTTCTTTTTTCTGCTTGGTTTATTTTAATACATAACTGCAAAGTCAATAGAACAATTATTTAAATTGAGACTATGATAATATTTTGATCATCCACTGCCTCTTGCAGGATGAAACCTGTAAACAACAGCTGGTTGTGTGGTTTTTCTGGAATCAATGTCATTTTTGCATATGCATAGTCTTTATTATCAGTTTTCCCAGGAAAATAACTGATGTTACAATTTAGCTTTTAATATCTACTATATATACAGGATTTTTTTTGTTTTCTAAACCAATCTTAACTTCTTCAGGACCGCCCCACGCCAATGGGAGTGGCCGCAACGGCAGCCCCAGGACCGCCTAACGCCAATTAGGGGCTGCAGTTTGCAGGAGATCGCACGCAGGCTGTGCGTGCATCTCCTGCTTGGGGGCGGAGCTCCGCCCCGCCTTCAGTCTCCATGCAGCAATAGCCGCTCGGGAGACTGTTAGATGGCGTAATCGTTATCTATTTACATGTACAGCGCTGCGGTCAGCAGCAGTGCTGTACTGGGGACAGCCATGTGACACGGCTGTTGCCCTGGGGGACAAGAGAGTGATCGGCTCTCATAGGCAGAAGCCTATGAGAGCCGATCGCCAGGATTGGCCGGCTGGGGGGAGGGAGGGCTTTGATTAAAACAAATAATAAATAAATAGTAAAAGAATATATAAAATAAAGATATAAATATTTATTTAAAAAAAATAAATAACTTGGGGACGATCAGACCCCACCAACAGAGAGCTCTGTTGGTGGGGAGAAAAGGGGGGGAGGGGAATCACTGGTGTGCTGTGTTGTGCGGTCCTGCAGCTTGGCCTTAAAGCTGCAGTGGCCATTTTAGTAAAAATGTGCTTGGTCTTTAGGGGGGTTTACCACTGTGGTCTTCAAGTGGTTAAAGAGGAACTTTAACCAAGGATTGAATTTCATTTCAATCAGTTGCTGATACCCCTCCCACAGTATGATGTCATAACCATGGTCCTGACAGTTTGCTGTCTGTGAACCTCAGTGCAATGTCTATTGGCCAAGTGCGGCATTTTTATATTACATGCCAAAAAGATTTAACATGTCACTGCATTGTGATTGTCATTCAAAATCAAATGTGTTTGTATGTTCTTCTCTAAAGTGTGATCAGCTTTATAGCGTTACTTTGTCTCCATGAAGTCTCATGCCACAGATATTCCCACATTCTGTTTACCAAGTGGCTGGCAAACAATATCAACAAGCAGAAGCCTGGAATATTTGAAGGATGGGCCGGCCTGTCATTTTCTAATGTAAACATTTTGGGAAGTTTAGAGGAAGAATTTGCTGTATACAATAATAAAAATGAAACATGTCATGTTCATGTCAAGAATGTCATTTTTAGAATTTGCAAAAAGCAAGATGTCCCGCATAACACAGATATAGCATTGTCTGCAGCTCTCAGCAACAAAGTTTGCAGTCCATCTATACTCTCCCTCTCACTTCTAAATCACAGTTATCTATCGACCACCTGGCTCTGCTGTCATATTCTAATTGGATCATTTCTCTGCATAGCTTCTCCAGGTCTTATCTACTGAAATCCTTACTTTCATCATAGGTGAGTTTAACCAGTGGCGTAACTAGAAATCGCTGGGCCCCCCTGCAAAGCTTTGCATGAGGCCCCCCTAACACCCTTCCTCCTCACTTCCTGCACAGGTAAACTGAATCAATGTTCTTCAATTGGCTAGTGCATGCTTGAATGTGTTTTCCCCATGCAGATAAAAGCAGATAGCAGTGAAGCGCTACAGGCATTTTCCATATTAATTACATTAGCTTCTGTGATAAAACTTGCATGTTTACACACATACAGACACACATGGTGTGCAGAAAACGCATACAGAAAACCGAAAACGAGTGTGCTCCCAGCCTCAACTTATTACACTGACTGTCCATCTCTGATGGAGCAGAGCTGGCTCTGCAGACTCTTCCAGCATCACTACACAACAAAGCACTTGGGAAGGGGTAGAGAGGCTGGGGGCTGAACGCTGTACACAAGACCCGGCTGCACACTGAATAGGGTCTGTCTACAAATCTTTGTCTACAAAACTTTGTATGATTCCTTATCAGTGGCTGAGCAGACACAATTATTAGAACAATTGTGCAGAGTGCCGTGCCCTTAGTTTTCAGTCTCTCAGGACAGGGAAAATAAACTTCTCCCCCCCACGGGGCCCCCTGCGGCTGCATTTCTTGCAGGGTCTATTGTTACGCCCATGAGTTTAACATTCCCATTGACACTAACAATTCTGCATCTACAAACTTTTCTTATTCATCTCCTCCTATGGTCTTTCTCAGTGGCCCACGAACACCGCTTACTCCAATGGACACACAACTTGATCTCATTTACTCAAGTTGTCTCTGTTCTGTCACTGATTCTACCCCTATAACTTTAGTTACCCAAGCACATTGCAAGGAAATGAGCAGCGCTACTTAAAAACAGACTAGTGCCTACCTGCAAAAGAGTGCAAGCCCCACTTGTGGGGTTGAATACACACCGAGCATACACATGACCTGTCTACCGCTAGAGGAGGATGTTGGATTCCATTAACAGCTTGCATGCAACCTATTAAGTACTCGTCCCTCCCACTGCGAAGAAGTCAATCCTCCATGGGAGGGGCCTAACACTAACTAAATCCTAACCTATGTATATGCATAGCCTGGGTGCGGTGCGTTTGTAGTTCCTGGGGGGGCTCAGCGCATCTCTGATGGAGGCCATTCGGAGGCGGCCTGGTGTTGCGCTGATCCACCTTTTACCCAAGCACATTGCCTAGAGGTAAAATGTATTTCCTCTCTCATTAAGGGACAGTCCACACTGAGTCTGTTGTGTTGCAATGGCTAATATCACAGCATTGCAACGCACTTTAATGATATCCCTATGGGGCAGTCCACATAGAGAACAGTGCAACAGGTTCCAATGCAGTAACACACGGCATGGTTGTTCATTGAGAAGCATGTGCATTTAGAGAGGGACAGTGAGGCATACTGTCATTGTACTGTATGACTCTCTGTGTGGTCTGACAGTGGTAACATACGGTGTGTATTTTAGGTGTTGAAGGGCCCTTATCATACTCATTCAATCTCTAACCACCTTCTGTCATCTTCAACTCAAAAACACATTTCGCATTCAACCCTTTCTCATGCATGACACCACTTAAATGCCAATGTTTAGCCTAATAATATCTTGCCCTAATTACTGTACCCTGCTCTTCGTCCTACCTATTAACAGACTTGCATACTTCAAGTCTGTTTTGTAGTCAGCCGCTCAATACATCCACCTCTCTTCTCTCTCCTCACCAGCTGCTCCTCTCTGTCAAAAACTCTTCATTGGCTGCAATTAACTGGAGGATTCACTTCAGACTTTATAAATAATAATAATAATAATAATAATAATATTGTTAAGGTAACATATACTCTTTTTTTTTTTTACTATATTCAACTCATAATTCAGTTTGTATTATTTCCTTTGCTAAACCCAGTTGGTATTTTTGTTATTTAGCTGCAGGTAATTAACATATATTAACCACTTGAGGACCACAGTCTTTCTACCCCTTAAAGAGAACCCGAGGTGGGATTTTATTATGCTAGTGGGGCACAGAGGCTGGTTGTGCACACTAACACCAGCCTCTGTTGCCCCATGGTGTGCCTCCAAGACCCCCCTGCGCGCCGCTATACCCCCCGCAGTGCTGGCGACACGCAGCCTGTCGCCAGCACAATGTTTACCTCTCGCCTGTCTGTTAGCGCCGCTCCCCCGCCTCCTCCATATCAGCGCTACCCGGCCACGTCCCTTCCCTCCCGCTGATTGGAGGGAAGTGACGTGGCCGGGTAGCGCCGATAAGGAGGAGGCGGGGGAGCGGTGCTAACAGACAGGCTTAGGTAAACATTGTGCTGGCCAGCACTGCGGGGGGTATAGCGGCGCGCAGGGGGGTCTTGGAGGCACACCATGGGGCAACAGAGGCTGGTGTTAGTGTGCACAACCAGCCTCTGTGCCCCACTAGCATAATAAAATCCCACCTCGGGTTCTCTTTAAGGACCAGGCACTTTTTTTCCATTCATGTCATGTTACACATGCATAGTTTGCCTTTTCAAGTGTGTCTCCTCTCTCTTCCCTTACCCTGCTCTGATCTCCTTGTCTCCTCCCACACTGCTCCTTCTAGCTCATTCTAGCTTCAACCCTGCATCTCAGCTACATGCTTCTGCTAGCTGCTCACACTATGATTTTTTGACCTATCCATTTGTTCATCGGTGTATGATCTGCACAGTTTGAATAAACTTCTTCACGATCTGCAAGGTGTCGTTTGGATCGAGTCACTGTCCGCCAATCTACCTAAGGCTGCGATTACACACATCTCAACACAACCGTGAGTTACAGAGATCACATTGTAGTGCTTAGACTGGAGAGGCAGAACAGTCAAAAAATCTGTGAAAGGATCTTAAAAGATCAGCTAAACATCTTTCTGAGGATTCTAGCCAGCTTGCATGTGTAGTGAGATGTATATGGACACTGGAATATAGCAGAATATATGTGCAAAGCCTGCATACTCCAGCCAGCAAGCAAATCTCAGCATAAGAGTCATCAGTTTGCTGCATAGATTAATGAAGAAACTATTCATGCAACTGTCATTAATGTGCTCTTAGAATAGACTGTCTGCATTAATTCTGTCTGAAAGTGAATCTAAGTTCTATATGCCTTCAAAGTTAACTTTGCAAAGCCATTGCTAAACTGGACTCTTGCTCCCCCTCCCACTGGTTGCCTAGGAAACCAGCTCCCTGAGCCAGAAGATTGATACATTTCTATGCACACACCACCTTGTGACTCTACCCTCTGCCTAACATCACAATGCACCAGCAAAGCAATGTACAAGCAGAAGAGCCTAATGCACAGCAAGAGCCTGAACTTCTTACAGCTCAGGAGTCAGATCCTCAAAGCCACATAACACTAAAACGTTCAGTGAAACCAACTTGGAAAGTTCAAGAGAACTATGAGGCTGACAAGGAGGAGCTGCTGTGTAACATCAGCCACTTATGGTCTAAGACAATTGAATGTATGTCAGCTCTGTCTCAACCAACTCATGAGGTATTGCACCTAGAGGGCGCTGTTAAGCAATTGAATACTGCTTATGACAACTATCAAAGACTGTCTGACAAATATGCTGATCTCTTAAAGCGGTACAACACAGAAAATTCCTTACAAGAACTAAGGGAATTGAATGAGCTCAATCTTGAAAGAGATGATTTAGTAATGCAAACAAGGGCAAAAACAGATGTAAAAATTGCACGTCTCTATGAATCCAGATCCCATCTCTCCACAACTTCTAAGCACTCCACACGATCTTCAAAATCCACACGATCTTCCAAATCTTTAAGATCGACATCTTCTACTCTCAGCCAACAACTCATCAAAGCCCGCGCTGATGCTGAAGCTTCTAAAATCCAGGCAGCCTTTGCCCAAGAAAAGGCACAGAAGAAGGCAGAGATGGAAGCTTTAGCTGCACAGAAGAAGGCAGAGATGGAAGCTTTAGCTGCACAGAAGAAGGCAGAGATGGAAGCTTTAGCTGCACAGAAGAAGGCAGAGATGGAAGCTGAGGCTGCACAGAAGAAGGCAGAGATGGAAGCTGAGGCTGCATGGAAAAATGCACAGATGGAAGTTTTGGAAAAACAATGTGAGCACGCCAAAGACATGGCAAGACTAAGAGTCTTGGAGCAAGCTGTAAGTGACAATGAAAGAGATGTCGGTAGCAATCGCTCTGTTAAATCCTATGCATCAATTTCATCACAGACCTCGTCAAAACTCCATAGCTCTGTCATAGCAGCCAAAGCACTTAACCAAGGCGTTCTTTCTACATTTTCTGCTCCTACTCAAATGACAGAAACACGTACGTATAGAAAAGGCCTTCCACCTCACTATCCCATCGACCTGTCACCTACTAACCAACCCACTGATTTACAGCTGCAAACCAACACACCCTTGGATTGTACACCAGCTCCGGTGTTAAATGCCTTGGCACCATCTTATGTTCCCAATTCACTCAACATCACTGTACCTGCCATTACAACCAACCCTGTTCCGCCTGCAGTTGTATACCCAAAGTCTGAAAACACAGACATGTCGCAGTTTGCCAAGTACATCCTTCGCAGAGAACTCACTAGAACGGGCCTCACCATGTTTGATGATAAACCGGAAAATTACAGAGGCTGGAAATACACCTTTAAGGCCACGATCAGCGAGTTAGATATCACTGCTGCAGAGGAACTGGACCTACTCATCAGGTGGCTAGGTCCCCAGTCTGCTGAACGTATCAAGAGACTTAAAACAGTTTACACTTCCAATCCTGCTACAGGTCTCGACGCTGCATGGGACAGACTTGAAAGCAGCTTTGGCAGTTCTGAAGCCATTGAAGATGCCTTACTCAAAAGGTTGCAAAGTTTTCCAGGGATTACAGCTAAAGACAATCTAAAGTTTCAAGAACTCAGTGATCTTCTACTAGAGCTCCAACTAGCTAAAGCTGACACCCGCCTACCTGGGCTTAGATACCTTGACACCCCTCGTGGCATCAACCCTATTGTCCTTAAGCTACCTTATGGCATCCAAGAAAAATGGGTTAGTCAGGGATCTACTTACAAGAAAAAGTATGGCGTTGCCTTTCCACCCTTCTCCTACTTCTGTAACTTCATAAAGGGAATAGCGGATACTAAGAATGATCCAAGTTTCTTCTACGGTGACTGTAATCCTCTCAGTTCACCATCTCTAGGACTTGCAAACACACGCACAACACACAGAGACCGCAGGGGCCCAGTGTCAGTAAAAAGGACAGATGTTCAACCTGCTCCTGCTACAGTTTTTCAAAAGACTGAACAAAACAAGAAACTTGAGGATCCAAATCGTCAATGCCCCATACATAAGAAGCCACATTCACTTAAGAAGTGCATCGGTTTCAGAAGGAAACCTCTACAGGAACGTAAGGAACTGTTAAAGGAATTTGGGGTTTGTTTCAGATGCTGTGCCTCCACAGAACACCTTGCAAAGGACTGTAAGGCCATCATTAAATGCAAGGATTGTGGTAGTGATAACCACGTACAAGCCCTTCATCTGTACCAAAACAGCACTACTCTGGCATCCACAGACATTCCCCCCAGGGCAAAGCATGGCGGGGAGCATGCTGAACAAACGGCTACCTCCACCCCAGTGTCCTCAACATGCACTGAAGTCTGTGGAGAAGGACTTTGTGAGAAATCCTGTGCTAAGATATGCTTGGTTCATGTATACACAAAGGGCCAACCTGAAAGAGCCATAAGACTATACACCATTCTTGACGATCAGAGCAACCGATCTCTTGCAAGTACAAGGTTCTTTGATCTCTTAGGCATTGCAGGAGAAGCTCTACCTTATACCCTAGGTACTTGTGCAGGAATTACAGAAGTCTTGGGTAGAAGAGCCAGTGACCTTGTAGTTACTCCTCTTAATAGCAATTTGGAAATACCCTTGCCTACCATCCTCGAGTGTAATCAGATCCCAACCAACAAGGATGAGATTCCCACTCCTGAAGCTGCCTTGCACCATGATCACTTGAAGGACATAGCTGATCAAATACCAGCCTTCGATGAAAATGCTGATATCCTGTTGCTACTCGGGAGAGACATCCTAAGGGTGCACAAGGTCCGCGATCAAATCGACAGTCCAAATGATGCACCTTATGCCCAACGTCTGGATCTAGGCTGGGTCATTATAGGCAACGTCTGCCTTAGCAATGCCAAGAAACCTCTCTCGGTTTCTTCCTTTAAAACACACATCCTGCCCAATGGACGTACTACTTACTTTCCACAACAACAACATTACTATCATGTGAAAGAAAGGCTGTGTGGCAAAGGTACACGAGAGAGCATCTTACTAGAGGATGGCAAAACATTTATCTTTCGGGATGACAACATTGGTAACACAGTGTTTGAGGTAACCACAAAGGACAATGAGTTAGCGGCCACAATAGAAGACAAAGAATTCTTGAGAACCATGAGTAAAGAGTTCTACCAAGATGATTCTAACAGCTGGGTGGCACCGCTACCATTCCGCACTCCAAGGAAGAGAATGCCAAATAATAGACAACATGCAGATTTGCGGTTCAACTCTTTAGAGCGCAACCTGAACCGGAAACCACAAATGAAGAAACATTTTGTTGACTTTATGCAGAAGGTGTTCGAGAGAGATCATGCTGAACCTGCACCCCCTGTTTCACAAGGAGAAGAATGCTGGTACCTTCCGTGTTTTGGGGTCTACCATCCTCGCAAGCCTGACCAAATTAGAGTGGTCTTTGACTCAAGTGCTCGTTATGAAGGCGTTTCTCTCAACGACAATCTTCTCTCTGGACCTAACCTAAACAACAACCTCCTAGGAGTCCTACTCCGCTTTAGACAAGAGCCAATTGCCATTATGGCAGACATTCAACAAATGTTTCATTGTTTCATCGTCCGTGAAGATAACAGAAACTTCCTCAGATTCCGATGGTATCGCAACAATGATGTCAACGATGAGGTCATCGACTATCGGATGAAGGTTCATGTTTTTGGGAATAGTCCTTCCCCTGCAGTTGCCATTTACGGACTGAGAAAAACTGCCCAAGAAGGCGAACAAGAGTTCGGAACTGATGCACGCCAGTTTGTTGAAAGGAATTTCTACGTGGATGACGGTCTCAAGTCTCTACCATCAGCAGAAGAGGCCATTGACCTTCTCACCAGAACTCAGAACATGCTCGCTACTGCCAACCTCCGACTACATAAAATCATCTCCAACAGCACTGAGGTAATGGGAGCATTTCCTTCTGATGATCATGCTGTTAGTGCTAAGGAATTCCAACCAGAATCTGACCTTTCCCTCACACAGCGCAGCCTTGGGTTGCTGTGGGATGTAAAACAAGACATGTTCACATTTCAAACATCAGTCTGCGAAAAGCCCTTCACAAAAAGAGGAGTACTGTCTGCAGTGAATAGTATCTACGATCCCTTGGGATTCATAGCACCCTTTACCATTCAGGGTAAGATATTACTCAGACAACTCACGACAGAGAACACCGACTGGGATACCCCTTTACCCAAAGAAAAAGAGCAAAGGTGGGAATCCTGGAAGCAGTCCCTCCAGGCATTGGAACAGTTTAAGATATCACGCTCTTACACTCCTGCATCCTTAAAGAATGCTACCAGACTGGAGATCCATGTCTTTTGTGATGCATCCATGGAAGCCATTGCTGCAGTAGCCTATCTCCGAGTTGTACACTCCAACGGTGAAATAGATGTAGGATTCATCATGGGTAAAACCAAGTTAACTCCAAAGCCTGCACATACCATTCCAAGGCTCGAACTCTGTGCAGCCATGTTAGCTGTTGAAATTGCTGAGCTTATTGAGCACGAAACAGACTTTGACATTGATTCATTTGACTTTTACACAGACAGCAAGATAGTGCTAGGATATCTACACAATCGAACAAGACAGTTTCATGTGTATGTTGGTAATCGTGTGGATCGTATTAGGAGATTCTCAACGCCAGAGCAATGGCACTATGTACCCACGGACCAGAACCCTGCTGACCTAGGCAGTCGCGCAGTGCCTGCTGCCGCCTTTCTGAATACATCATGGATAAATCCACCAGTACTCTTGAACGAAGAATTCTTCTCAAATCCCGTAGAATCTACCTTTGAACTTATCCATCCAGAGTGTGATAAAGAAATCAAGGCCAGTGCAGTTACACTTAGCACCTCCGTGGAAGCAAAGACAAGACTGAAACCTCACCGATTTGAACATTTTTCTAGGTGGTCTTCTGCTGTACGAGCGACTGCACGTCTTATTCACATTGCTCATCACTTCGCAAGCAAAGATGACACTAATCAAGATTGTCGTAAGTGGCACATCTGTAAAGGGCTTCCCACCATTGCAGAGGTTGCTCAAGCAGAAAGAGTCATCATTCAATGTGTCCAACATGAAGTATATTCGCAAGAGATCCACAACTTGTCAAAAGGACTAAATTTATCCAAAGATAGCCCTCTATACCAGTTGAATCCAACAATTGATCCAAACAAACTACTTCGAGTTGGTGGTCGCATTGCAAGGTCTAATGTGGTTAGCAAAGAACAAAATCCTCTCATCATCCCAGGCCGTCACCACATTACTGGTCTGATAGTCAGACATTACCACGAGCAAGTTCAACACCAAGGCCGGCACTTCACAGAAGGAGCAGTGAGGGCTGCTGGTTTCTGGATAATCGGGATGAAAAGATGTATATCCTCCATACTTCATAAGTGCGTCAAGTGCCAAAGACTAAGAGGAAAGCATCTCAATCAACAGATGGCAGAGCTTCCAACAGACAGATTGAGTACCGAACCACCCTTCACCAATGTTGGTATTGACGTCTTTGGCCCCTGGAGCATAGTTACACGTAAGACTCGTGGCGGAGTTGTTAATAATAAACGTTGGGCTGTGCTATTCACCTGTTTGAGCATTCGTGCCGTGCACATTGAAGTTATAGAATCAATGGACTCTTCTTGCTTCATTAATGCCTTCCGAAGATTTGTTTCCATTCGTGGACCTGTTAAGTTACTCAGATCTGACTGCGGGACAAATTTTACTGGAGCAGAGAAGATAGAGAACTTCTTTAATACCAACAAGTGTAAATGGGAATTCAACCCGCCTCATTCTTCCCATATGGGAGGCTCTTGGGAACGCATGATTGGGATTTCGAGAAAAATCCTGGACTCTATGTTGCTGGACCACAAATCTTCTCATCTCACACATGAAGTCTTGATCACCTTCCTTGCCGAGGTGTCTGCCATAATCAATGCGAGACCTCTTGTTCCCGTTTCCTCTGACCCAGAGTCTCCAGTATTGCTAACTCCAGCCACCCTTTTAACTCAAAAGATCGGAGTAGATAATATTCCACCTCAGGCCTTTGATTGTACCAATGTTTACAAATACCAATGGAAAAGGGTTCAGCATCTTGCTAATGCATTTTGGAGCCGTTGGAAGATGGAGTACCTTTGCAACCTTCAAAGTCGCAGAAAATGGCAAGTTAGTAAACCTGACCTGCAAATCGGGGACGTTGTTCTCCTCAAGGAAAAAGACGCCCATCGTAACAATTGGCCTGTCGGTCTTGTTACAAAGACTGTTCCAAGTAATGATGGCAAAGTGCGGAAAGCAGAAGTCAAAGTAATGAAAGAAGGTTCTGCAAGACATTACTTCAGACCCATAAATGAACTGGTACTGCTTCTGCCTAAACAGAAAGACTCCTAACTCTGACTTCATAGTACAAAGGGAGGTAAGAAGGATTGGTGCTGTTGCTGCCTTCCCCTCTGAAGACAGACCTTCAAAGCAACTGTGTTAAAGGGAGGTAAGAAGGATTGGTGCTGTTGCTGCCTTCCCCTCTGAAGCCCATGTCTACACTTGAAAAAGTACTTCTACAAGTATTGTAGTAATGTTTTCCTGTTGCCTTTTTTGCTGTTTCTCTTGTTGCAGGTGTTCCAAGCAGGAAAATAACTATTATTTGAACTTGAACTTAAGTTACTATTGTTATTAGAAATCATAGATTTCGACGGGGAGTGTCATGTTACACATGCATAGTTTGCCTTTTCAAGTGTGTCTCCTCTCTCTTCCCTTACCCTGCTCTGATCTCCTTGTCTCCTCCCACACTGCTCCTTCTAGCTCATTCTAGCTTCAACCCTGCATCTCAGCTACATGCTTCTGCTAGCTGCTCACACTATGATTTTTTGACCTATCCATTTGTTCATCGGTGTATGATCTGCACAGTTTGAATAAACTTCTTCACGATCTGCAAGGTGTCGTTTGGATCGAGTCACTGTCCGCCAATCTACCTAAGGCTGCGATTACACACATCTCAACACAACCGTGAGTTACAGAGATCACATTGTAGTGCTTAGACTGGAGAGGCAGAACAATTCAGACCACTGCAGCTTTCACGGTTTATTGCTCGATCATACAACCTACTATCTAAATGAATTTTATCTCCTTTTCTTGTCACTAATGCAGCTTTCTTTTGGTGCTATGGGATTGCTGCTGCGAGTTTTAGTTTTTATTATATTCATCAAAAAAGACATGAATTTTGTCAAAAAAATGATTTTTTTTTTTACTTTCTGTGCTGACATTTTTCTAATAAAGTAAAATTTCTGTATACATTTTTGTCCTAATTTATTGTGCTACATGTCTTTGATTAAAAAAAATCCATTCAGTGTATATTTATTGGTTTGGGTAAAAGTTATAGCATTTACAAACTATGGTGCCAAAAGTGAATTTTCCCACTTTGAAGCATCTCTGACTTTTCTGACCACCTGTCATGTTACACGAGGTGCTAAAATTCCAGGATAGTATAAATACCCCCCAAATGACCCCATTTTGGAAAGAAGACATCCCAAAGTATTCACAAAGAGGCATGATGAGTTCATAGAAGATTTTATTTTTTGTCACAAGTTAGCGGAAAATGACACTTTGTGACAAAAAAAAAATTCCATTTCTGCTAACTTGTGACAAAAAAAAATGAAATCTGCCACTGACTCACCATAGCCCTCTCTGAATACCTTGAACTGTCTACTTTCCAAAATGGGGCCATTTGTGAGGTGTGGTTACTGTCCTGGTATTTTGGGGGGTGCTAAATTGTAAGCACCCCTGTAAAGCCTAAAGGTGCTAATTGGACGTTGGGCCCTTTAGCGCACCTAGGCTGCAAAAAGGGGTCACACATGTGGTATTGCCAGACTCAGGAGAAGTAGTGTAATGTGTTTTGGGGTGTATTTTTACACATACCAATGCTGGTTGGGAGAAATATCTCTGTAAATGACAATCTTTTGATTTTTTTTACACACAATTGTCAGTTTACAGAGAGATGTATCCCACCCAGCATGGGTATGTGTACAAATACACCCCAAAACACATTATACTACTTCTCCTGAGTACGGTGATACAACATGTGTGGCACTTTTTTGCACCCTAACTGCGCTAAGGGGCCCAAAGTCCAATAAGTACCTTTAGGATTTCAAGGATCATCTCGAGACATTTGTTTTCAAGACTACTCCTCACGGTTTAGGGCCCCTAAAATTCCAGGACAGTATAGGTACCCCACAAATGACCCCATTTTAGAAAGAAGACATCCCAAGGTATTCTGTTAGGAGTACGGTGAGTTCATAGAAGATTTTATTTTTTGTCACAAGTTAGCGGAAATTGACTTTTATTGTTTTTTCGCTAACTTGTGACAAAAAATAAAATCTTCTATGAACTCACCATATACTATACTGCCCTGATATTTTAGGGGCCCTAAACTGTGAGGAGTAGTCTTGAAACGAAATTTCTCGAAATGACCTGTGAAATCCTAAAGGTACTCATTGGACTTTGGGCCCCTTAGCGCAGTTAGTGTGCAAAAAAGTGCCACACATGTGGTATCGCCGCACTCGGGAGAAGTAGTTTAATGTGTTTTGGGGTGTATTTTTACACATACCCATGCTGGGTGGGAGAAATATCTCTGTAAACTGACAATTGTGTGTAAAAAAAATCAAAAAATTGTCATTTACAGAGACATTGTTATATAGTAACAATGTTGATTAGCGACAGTGATGATGCTAATTAGTGACTGTGGTACAGTGGGCTGAGCACTAACTGACACTAACAAAGGGGCCTAGCTAACTGGCCTAACTGCTAACACTAGTGATACTAAAAAAGTGACAGTTTTCACTGATCACTGTTTTTAGATCACTAGGAAAGTGACAGGGGTGGTGGCGAGTGGGGAATCAGAGGCAATCACAAACAATCACAGGACAATCAAAGCCAATCACGAGAAAACAAAGCCAATCACAGGGCAATCGCGGGACAATCAAAGCCAATCACGGGACAATCAAACCCAATCACAGGCCAATCACAGGGCAATCACAGGGCAATCAAAGCCAATCACGGGACACGCCTTAAGGACCCGCCGCCATCAGGCGTATTCCGGTCCTTAAGGCATCCACTTTGCCACCGCCCATGGGCTGTGGGAGGTCGGCAAGTGGTTAAATATGGATAATTAATCATGACTTGCAATATCCAGCAGGAGTCAGATCTTTTACTATACTATATAACTTTCACATCCAATGAAAGTAGCAAAGTTGGAAAACTTTACTGGAATGTGAGGGGTAAAAAACTAAACCAAACTCTTGTAATACTTCCCATGACCTCCATCAATGGAACGCAAGAGATCCAGAAATTAGGTACATGTGTTGTGTGGATTGAAGTAACATATGTATCGAACCCATATTGGCTGTTTTAAGCATTGTTTAGTGACAGAATTAGTCAGTGGTCCCATTACGGTCACAGTGTTAGTCAGTGCTTGCAGAGTAGTCACTGTGTCAGTCAGTGCTCATAGTAGAATCACAGTGCCAGTGAGGGCTAATAATGTGATCACAATGTTAATCATAGTTTAAGAACAGTGTAATGCAATAACATGAAGCTAATAATAAACAGAGAGTAGGCATGGAATTAGATAAAGGATGATTTATTCCAATTCAATAGCAACAATCTACATTCCAAAACACAGCATCCAAACCTCTCAGAGCTTTTCCTGGTCACTTCTGAATCCGGTATCATCCTGCAAACTTGACAAAACACACACCTTCTACCAATACTAAAGCCAAATGGGATAACTTTCAAACCAAAATATAATACCCAATCCCTAAAGTCCAGTAAACTACAGCCAATGTAAAGGCACCATATGTCTCACAGCATGTAAAGAATTCTACACATTAAAAAAAAAAAATGGTTGGAGGTTTGAGGGCAGTGCGCGCACACACTAGAAATGTTCTTCTTTTGACCTTGATAAGGCCTCATTGAGGCTTCTGGTGGCAGCTACTGC
Source organism: Hyperolius riggenbachi (assembly GCF_040937935.1). Lineage (NCBI taxonomy): Eukaryota > Metazoa > Chordata > Amphibia > Anura > Hyperoliidae > Hyperolius > Hyperolius riggenbachi. Next base: position 356,527,703 of record NC_090648.1, read on the forward strand.
AGCAACATGGCACAAGAAGCCAAATATATGCCTAAGGAACATGCAGGCATTTGGGGTAAGGTTGGGGTGATTTGTGCTTCCCCTGCCCTATAGTATTTTGGTAAGCTGCCAAACGAGAGGGTTTGGATGCCAGGAGGAGGTCCCATGGTAATTTTGGTGAGGGGTCCCATTGGTTGTTGCTGCACTCCACCTCAACCAGAAACACGTTTACTGATGTACTCCTCTGGTTGCAAAGGCAGTGTGTGGTTAGTCTTTTACTGCCTACAATAATACGTACAGAAGCTCTGGAGGACCACATAAAATGGCAAAGAGAGCTCCATCCAGCCCGTGAGCCCTGTGTTTGACACCTGTGATTTAGATTACGTCATGAGCTTGAAAAATAAAGTGTGCCAAAACGTGGTGCATCGATCAGACCCGGCATACTTTTTACATGCACAGACTGTACATTTTACGTCAGATTTTAATTAAGAAGAAATACAGATGTATAGCTTTATGGTGCTGGTCCGTGCTTTCTAGCGAATTGAAAGGACTAGCCTGACAGTTTCCAGCGGTGATTATGAAATAATTGGAATAATATAGCAATTAGTCCCACCCAGGGATTAGCTTATCACAGCTTCTAGCAGTTGATCCAGTTAACAAGCATTGTCTATTGATCAATAGCCCCAAAGTCTCCCCGCCAGGTGGGGCTAATTTGTACATTAAGCATTTTTCATTTCCTACAATTTATTTATTCACTTACTGCATCACAGTATATTATAGCATACCACGCATTTACACTCTATACTATACCATACTACACTACACTAAACTATATTTTTCTTTTCAGTGAGCCATTCTTGTAGCAGCAAAAGCAACTAGTTGTCTAATGGCCCCGTTATGCTGACTTCACAGCACCTTAGTGTTTCAAGGCAAGTAGGACTAACAGAAAATGAAAAGCTAAAGCATCGCTAGTATTCCCTGGTACAGCCGTGTAGCTTAGCATAGATAAAACATAATAATATAGAATGTGACATTTGAAAATGTGATGAATGAACCTTCTTAAGCACGCAATAAATAACTGAGAAAATAACACTTTAAGCCGTTATTAAGTGTAAATACTTAGCTCAACTCTCTTGAACACAAACCATACCATTGCTCTCACTGCCTAATATAATCACATACAGAATTCTATTTATATGCAAATTAAGAAACCCTCAAGAACATATGTATCTGTAAAGAAAAGGGCAATTTACTGATTAAATATTGGAAGCCAGGCAACCCTTTGTGCTGAAGTTTATTGTACAATCTAGGGATCTACAGAGGGCAGCTAGGCACAAATGACTGGAGAAAACTGAGTAGAGCTAGGATTTTTTTCTAATTGCTGCATAAATTGATCTTTCATGTCCTTTCTCTATGAAAGTATTCTTAAAATAAAAAAGAAAACCACAAAAAAAAACTATTTTTACTTACCTGGGGCTTCTTCCAGCCCCTACAAGTCATGTGTGTCCCTCGCTGCAGCTCCCGTCTTCTCCCGTCTCCCGCTGGCAGCCTGTATATGCACAGAGGATGCCCACCCATCCAGGGTTGATGATCTTCAGAGGCTGCCAGCAGAAGACAGAGAAAGACCTTGGGGGTCCTTTAAATTCACTCATCTAAAGCTCCAAGTTGATAATTATTATTATTATTATTTATTAGATTTATATAGCGCCAACATATTACGCAGCACTGTACAATAAATAGGATTACAGACAATGATAACAGGGTTGACAGAACATTACAGGTAACAGACCATAGATACAACAATACAGGTAATAGCAATAAGATACATAACACAATGCAGATAATAGTACAATGCCAGATCATAAACTGGAATGGTAGTGGTAAAAAATTACCAGTTCCAAATTCTGGGTAAAGTGCACACAGTCAAGTATGATACAAAAGGGGAGAGGGCCCTGCCAAAGGCTTACAATCTAGAGGGAGGGGCTGGTGACACAAAAGGAGGGGGTGCATCAAGAAGTTATTGGCAGAAAGGATTAGGATAGTGTTGAGTTGATGTAGGCCTCCTTGAAGAAGTGAGTTTTGAGTGGTTTTTTGAAGGTGTTGAAGGTGGGAGCAAGCCTGATGGGCAGTGGGAGAGAGTTCCAGAGGATAGGGGCAGCTCTAGTGAAGTCCTGCAGTCTGGCATGGGAGTGCGAGATGCGTGGGGTGGTTAAGAGGAGGTCGTTGGAGGAGCGAAGTGGGCGGTCAGGTGTATATCTGCTGACCAGGTCAGAGATGTAGGTTGGGCAGGACTTGTGTATGGATTTGTATGCCAAACATAGGATCTTGAAGCTGATTCTGAAGTGAATTGGAAGCCAATGAAGGGATTTGCGTAGGGGAGTTGTGGAGACAGAGCGGTGGGAGGAGTAGATGAGTCTGGCTGCTGCGTTCATGATGGATTTTAGGGGGGGCGATGCGGTTTTGAGGAAGGCCTGACAAGAGGGAGTTGCAGTAGTCCAGGCGGGAGATGATGAGGGCATGGACAAGGAGTTTGGTAGTGTCTGGGGTCAGGAAAGGCCGGATCTTGGAGATGTTGCGTAAGTGGATATAGCAGGCTCTAGCTACGGTTTGGATGTGGGAGGTGAAGGAGAGGGCCGAGTCTAGGGTGACACCCAGGCAGCGGGCTTGTGTGGTTGGATGAATGATTGTGCCATTGACAGTGACATAGAGGTCAGTGGGGGGTGAAGCAGCACGGGGCGGGAAGATTAGGAGCTCAGTCTTATCCAGGTTTAATTTTAGGAACCTGGCAGACATCCACGATGAAATAGCTGAGAGACCAGAGGACACCTTCTCCATGGTGGTGGTGGAGAGGTCAGTGGTATGGAGGTAAATCTGGGTGTCATCTGCATATAGGTGATAGTTGAAACCCAGAGAGGAGATGAGTTTTCCGATGGAGGCGGTGTAAATGGAGAACAGCAGGGGACCAAGAACAGAGCCTTGGGGGACCCAAACTGAAAGTGGGAAGGAGGTTGAGGAGGAACCATTGAAGGAGGTCTTGAAGGAGCGATTTGAGAGGTAGGAGGAAAACCATGCTAGGGCACGGTCTTGGATACCCACAGATTGCAGGGACTGGAGTAGCAGGGAGTGATCAACAGTGTCGAATGCTGATGAGAGGTCTAGGAGGAGGAGGATAGTGTATTTTCCTTTGGCCTTGGCAAGCGTGAGGTCATTGACGACCTTGGTGAGGGCAGTCTCAGTGGAGTGGCCTGGCCAAAATCCTGATTGTAGGGGGTCAAACAGGGAGTTGGAGTCAAGGTAATGGGTCATGCGTTGGTGGACTAAACGCTCCAGGAGTTTAGATGCAAAAGGGAGTAAGGAGATGGGACGGTAGCTGGATGGAAGTGAGGGGTCTAGTGAGGGTTTTTTAAGTAGGAGAAGTACAGTGGCCTGTTTGAAGTCAGAGGGGAAGGTACCCGTGGAGAGGGAGAGGTTAAACAGAGTGGTGAGGACAGGAGCCAGAACAGGGAAGTGAGGACGGAGGCATTTGGATGGCACAGGGTCTAGGGGGCTGGAGGTGGCAGGAGAAGTGGCTAGGAGATGGCTGACTTGGTCCTCTGTGATAGGAGAAAAGGCAGTGAGTGGTGGGTGGGGTGGGGAATAGGTATTGGTGGGGGAGGAAGAGGTGGTGGAGTGGAGGCATGAGATTTCCCGTCGGATGCTGGCTATTTTGGCGGTAAAGTGGGTGGACAGATCAGTGGCTGAGAGGGCGGAGGTAGGGGGAGAAGTGGTGGGGTTAAGGAGGAAGTTGAAGGTGGCGAAGAGGCGTTGAGGGTTGGAGGCTTGGGATCCGATCAAGGCAGCAAAGTATTTTTGTTTAGCATCAGTTAATGCGGTATAGAACAGCTGCAGGTTGGCCTTGTACGCCAAGAAGTCGGAGTCAGTGGTGCTCAAATACCCCTTTTCAAAATTCGAGTTAGGTCGAATTCGAATAGTAAATTATTCGAGGTCAGTCGAATATTCGAGTCGAATAATTTTTACTATTCGATTCGACCTCGGAATTCGAGCTCAATATTCGAGTCGGTATTCGAGCTCATTATTCGAGCTGACTATTCGAAATGGCCTTAAATAGCTTCCAACACTTGTTTTGAGGGTGAATGATGCAAGAAACCTCTTTTTTTCCAAGTAACAACAGCAAGTGATTATGTGGGGATGTTCCTTTAAAAAAAAAAAGTTGAAAAGAGAAGTTGTGTCCAGAAATTTGTTCAGTACTGTATATACTTCTTCTTCTTCTTCTTTATCTTCTATATCTTCTTCTTCTATATCTTCTTCTTCTATATCTTCTTCTTCTATATCTTCTTCTATATCTTCTTCTTCTTTTATATTGTCTTCTTCTTCTTCTTCATCTTCTTCATCTTCTTCATCATCATCTTCTTCTTCTTCATCTTCTTTTTCTTCATCTTCTTCATCTTCTTCATCTTCTTCTTCATCTTCTTCATCTTCTTCTTCATCTTCTTCTTCTTCATCTTCTTCATCTTCTTCATCTTCATCTTCTTCATCTTCTTCTTCTTCTTCATCTTCTTCTTCTTCATCTTCTTCATCTTCTTCATCTTCTTCTTCATCTTCTTCATCTTCTTCATCTTCTTCTTCATCTTCTTCATCTTCTTCATCTTCTTCTTCATCTTCTTCTTCATCTTCTTCTTCATCATCTTCTTCTTCTTCATCTTCTTCATCTTCATCTTCTTCATCTTCATCATCTTCATCTTCTTCTTCTTCATCTTCTTCTTCTTCATCTTCTTCTTCTTCATCTTCTTCATCTTCTTCATCTTCATCTTCTTCATCTTCTTCATCTTCTTCATCTTCTTCTTCTTCATCTTCTTCTCCTCCTTCTTCTTCTTCTTCATCTTCTTCTTCTTCATCTTCTTCATCTTCTTCTATATCGTCTTCTTCTTCACTTATTTCTCTTTTCAAATTTTTTTTTTAAAGAAATGCAGCTATTTTTTTAGCGTAACAAATAGCTGGTGGCGCACGCATGTTGGAAGCGCCATTGTATGTGCTCCCTGGCAGTGGAAACACACAGACAGCAGGAGGTAAATTCAGCAGCAGGAGGAGGAGGATGAGTGTGTGGCAGCAGGCAGTCAATGAGGCAGGCAGCGTGACATAATAGCCCTGGTACCTAGCGGTGATACCAGGGCTGTAAATAAACACAGCAGGCAGGAGGTCCCAGACAGCGGTCGTGCAGCCCACATTGTGTCCAATACACAACTGGGACAACACAGTTTTCAACCCGGGCACCTCAGAAAAATTAAACCTTTTTTTTTTTTGTTTTTTTTTGTTTTGTTTTTACAACAAATTACACAGATATAGCTATTTTTTGACGTAATAGCTGGTGGCAGAGTGGCAGCAGAAGGTAAATCTGTGTACCCTGGCAGTGGGAAACACAGACAGACAGCAGCAGCAGCAGGAGGAATGGAGGAGTAATTATGTGTGCAGCTATTGTTTGACGTAATAGCTGGTGGCAGAGTGGCAGCAGAAGGTAAATCTGTGTACCCTGGCAGTGGGAAACACAGACAGACAGCAGCAGCAGCAGAAGGAATGGAGGAGTAATGTGAGCAGCTATTGTTTGACGTAATAGCTGGTGGCAGAGTGGCAGCAGAAGCTAATTCTGTGTACCCTGGCAGTGGGAAACACAGACAGACAGCAGCATCAGCAGGAGGAATGGAGGAGTAGTGTGAGTGTGGCAGCAGGTAGGCAGCGTGACATAATAGCCCTGGTACCTAGCGGTGATACCAGGCCGTAAATGAACACAACAGGAGGTCCCAGACAGCGGTCGTGCAGCCCACATCGTGTCCAATACACAACTGGGACAACACAGTTTTCAACCCGGGCACCTCAGAAAAATTAAACCTTTTTTTTTTTTTTTTAATGGTTTTTTGGTTTTGTTTGTAAAACAAATTACACAGATATATAGCTATTGTTTGACGTAATAGCTGGTGGCAGAGTGGCAGCAGAAGGTAAATCTGTGTACCCTGGCAGTGGGAAACACAGACAGACAGACAGCAGCAGCAGCAGCAGGAGGAATGGAGGAGTAATTATGTGTGCAGCTATTGTTTGACGTAATAGCTGGTGGCAGAGTGGCAGCAGAAGCTAATTCTGTGTACCCTGGCAGTGGGAAACACAGACAGACAGCAGCATCAGCAGGAGGAATGGAGGAGTAATGTGAGTGTGGCAGCAGGTAGGCAGCGTGACATAATAGCCCTGGTACCTAGCGGTGATACCAGGCCGTAAATGAACACAACAGGAGGTCCCAGACAGCGGTCGTGCAGCCCACATCGTGTCCAATACACAACTGGGACAACACAGTTTTCAACCCGGGCACCTCAGAAAAATTAAACCTTTTTTTTTTTTTAATGGTTTTTTGGTTTTGTTTGTAAAACAAATTACACAGATATATAGCTATTGTTTGACGTAATAGCTGGTGGCAGAGTGGCAGCAGAAGGTAAATCTGTGTACCCTGGCAGTGGGAAACACAGACAGACAGACAGCAGCAGCAGCAGCAGGAGGAATGGAGGAGTAATTATGTGTGCAGCTATTGTTTGACGTAATAGCTGGTGGCAGACTGGCAGCAGAAGGTAATTCTGTGTACCCTGGCTAGTGTTGGGCGAACAGTGTTCGCCACTGTTCGGGTTCTGCAGAACATCACCCTGTTCGGGTGATGTTCGAGTTCGGCCGAACACCTGACGGTGCTCGGCCAAACCGTTCGGCCACATGGCCGAACTAAGAGCGCATGGCCGAACGTTCCCCGAACGTTCGGCTAGCGCTGTGATTGGCCGAACGGGTCACGTGGTTCGGGCCCGAACGCGCTCTGATTGGCCGAACGGTCACGTGGTTCGGGTAAATAAATACCCGAACCACGTCATATCTCCGCCATTTGTCTGTGGGTTTAGCTTTGGGTAGGCAGGCAGGGTAGTTCGCTCTCCAGCCACGCTAGCCAGGGTCCCCCCCAGTCATTGTGTGTCGCTGCTGGGAACAGTAGTACACCGCTCGCTCAGCCACACTATATATAGCATTGTTTACTGCCACTGTGTACCTCGCTCAGCCACGCTATATATATAGCATTGTGTTTTCTGACACTCTGTGTACACGGCTTAGCCTGACTAATATAGCATTGTGTGTACTGCCACTGTGCACCTCGCTCAGCCACGCTATATATAGCATTGTGTGTACTGCCACTGTGCACCTCGCTCAGCCATGCTATATATAGCATTGTGTGTACTGCCACTGTGCACCTCGCTCAGCCACGCTATATATATAGCATTGTGTTTTCTGACACTCTGTGTACACGGCTTAGCCTGACTAATATAGCATTGTGTGTACTGCCACTGTGCACCTCGCTCAGCCACGCTATATATAGCATTGTGTGTACTGCCACTGTGCACCTCGCTCAGCCACGCTATATATAGCATTGTGTGTACTGCCACTGTGCACCTCGCTCAGCCACGCTATATATAGCATTGTGTGTACTGCCACTGTGCACCTCGCTCAGCCACGCTATATATATAGCATTGTGTTTTCTGACACTCTGTGTACACGGCTTAGCCTGACTAATATAGCATTGTGTGTACTGCCACTGTGCACCTCGCTCAGCCACGCTATATATAGCATTGTGTGTACTGCCACTGTGCACCTCGCTCAGCCACGCTATATATAGCATTGTGTGTACTGCCACTGTGCACCTCGCTCAGCCACGCTATATATAGCATTGTGTTTTCTGACACTCTGTGTACACGGCTTAGCCTGGCTATATAGCATTGTGTGTACTGCCACTGTGCACCTCGCTCAGCCACGCTATATATAGCATTGTGTTTTCTGACACTCTGTGTACACGGCTTAGCCTGACTATATAGCATTGTGTGTACTGCCACTGTGTACCTCGCTCAGCCACGCTATATATAGCATTGTGTTTACTGCCACTCTGTGTACACGGCTCAGCCAGACTATATAGCATTGTGTGTACTGCCACTCTGTGTACACCGCTCAGCCAGACTATATAGCATTGCGTACTCTGCCAGTCAGTGTGTATATTGCTGGGATCAGTAATACTCCACTCACCGCCAACCACTATATGAGCTCACCATGAGTTCCTCAGAGACCTCCGCTGTGAGCAGCACTCCCAACAACAGCAACAGCCAACGCCCCACGCAAGCTATGACATCCACTACAGCAGCCAGTGGTCAGCAGCAGCCCTCCCCGGAGGAGAATGTTGTGTCCATCGGTCCGTCGCCAGAACGATTAATGAGGGCTGCCATTGAGGAGATGATGGGGCCTGATGTGGAGGAGGAGGTCGGGCTCAGGCCAGCATCCCAAGTTAATGTTGAGGACGATGAGGGGTCTGTGTCTGGGGATGTTGGGGTGGCAGAGGTGGTGGGTGGGTCAGACTCAGGAGAAGAGTTGTATGATGAGGATGATGATCGGGACCATCTGTATGTGCCTCAGAGTCCGACCCCGGAAAACATGTTGTATCGTGTGTTTAGGTACTAAAATCTGCGTTCCCACTTCCCAGTACTGCCTGCAGTGCCCGGGTCCACGGATCCATATAATTTTTTGGGCAGCACTATCAAACTGTGGTACTATGAGTGAGTTGCCATGGTCCTTCTGTGCTGCCTGTCACACTCACCGTCTGTCTGCAGATGGATTGTTCAACACAGCTACGCCATCTGACATGTAGTCCTGGACCTTGACCATCTTCTCTAGGCGATTGGTGTTGGAGGACGTGGAACTGCCCGATTGCTGTTCTGTGGGCTGCTGCATGGGTGTCAGAAAATGTTCCCACTCCAAGGACACTGCCAATACCATTCCCTTTTGGGCACTAGCAGCAGCTTGTGTTCTTTGCTGCCCTCCTGGTCCTCCTGGGTTTGCTGAAGTCAGTCTGTCGGCGTACAACTGGCTAGAGAAGGAGGAGGATGTCAATCCTCTCTAAAGTCTCCATCCTCAAGGGCCTGCTGGAATTGTTCCATTTTTGACCTGTCTGACACTTTCTTCAATCAGTTTTTTAACATTGTGTTTGTATAAACTGGGTATAAACCCAGTAATTGGTGTTGTCCAGATTCCAGAATAATGAATAATAATGAATAGTGAATAATGCGCGGGCCGCGTTCAATGCAGTCTAGCATGAATTGAGCCATGTGTGCCAGAGAGTCCTGCCAGACTCCTCTATCTTCATGTTCTTGTAAGCGTTGTGATTGTTGTGATGCACCATATTCGTCACCAGCATCACTTTCTTCCTCTTCTGCTGTCCTTTCCCGCTAAATTGTGGAAGTCCAACGTGCACCGCTCTGTCCCTCGGCAGTGGGGGCATCCAATTCTTGCTCCAACTCCAGCTGTTCCTCGTCCTGTTCTTTGTCATAGCTGGGACCAGCGTTTCCTGAGGCAGGTTGCCTGATGTTGGTATCATCACGCTGATCGTTTTCATCTTCAGAATCCCCCACTTGCATCATGCCAGCGGTTTCCATCTTCAACATTGATTTCTTCAGTAAACACAGCAGTGGTATTGTAATGCTGACTGTAGAGTTGTCACTGCTCAGTCACGCAACGTGGATTGCTCAAAATTTTGGAGGACTTGGCAGAGATCCAACATGGTGGCCCAATCAGATCCACAGAAGCTTGGTAGCTACTAGCTGCTGGAATGCGCCTCGGCACTGCGCAAAAGCGTGCTAGCATGTGCAGCGTAGAATTCCAGCGCGTAGGCAGGGACATCACCCAGCGAGCGATGGTGCGCTAGATTGAAGCGCTCCTGCATCTCTTGGTGAGTCCTTCAGAAGCGGTACTGGACTTTTACAATGTTTTTTTTTTTCCTTCAACAGAAGATCTGCCACGTTGGAGTGAGGAGGACGCCGCCGACCCCGACACCAAGCTGAACCCCGGCGAACTCCAAGCAGAGGATCTTCAGGAACCCTCAAGGCTTTGAGCAAGCTGAGGAGGATCAGCAGTCCCGACGAGACCTCTCCTCATATGCGACTGAGTGCAGTGGAGCTCCCCAGAACAACCTCTCAGTTGTCACTTTGTCACTGGTCACTTTGTCACTTTGTCACTTTGTCATTTTGTCAGTTGTCACTTTGTCACTGGTCACTTTGTCACTTGTCACTTTGTCATTTTGTCACTTGTCACTTTGTCACTTGTCACTTCTCACTTTGTCACTTGTCACTTTGTCACTTTGTCATTTTGTCACTTGTCACTTTGTCACTTCTCACTTTGTCACTTGTCACTTTGTCATTTTGTCACTTGTCACTTTGTCACTTGTCACTTCTCACTTTGTCACTTGTCACTTTGTCATTTTGTCACTTGTCACTTGTCACTTTGTCATTTTGTCACTTTGTCACTTTGTCACTTTGTCACTGGTCACTTTGTCACTTGGTCACTTGTCCAGATGATCTCGGTACACCTCCTGAGATTCAAATTCCTGCACACATTGCTCTGGGATTTGGGTGTGATGAATGATGCATCTAACTGGCCACCGGAGGCAATTAAGGCCTTCAAAACATTGAAAGCAGCTTTCTGTTCCGCCCCCATTTTGCGTCATGTTGAGTTGTTGACGTCATGTTCATCCTCGGCCTCGCCTTGCATTTCAGTGCGAGGTGCATTTTCCACAGAAAAAGGTTGTGAATCCGGGCACAACATTTGTGGCTGTTCCATTGACCTTTCACAGGTAGAAGATTGTGGGGGTGGGAATAGCTCCTCCGAATAGCCCATTGTGTCCTGAAAACTACTCATTGCATTGCTTTGCGCACACATTTTTTTGTCCTCATGCAAGGCCTGAGTTGCACCTGAAAGCGTGGCCTTCTCCTCCTGCGCCTCCTCCTGTTCCATCACGTCTGCTGCTGCTGGGTTAGCGTTGACGCCCGGTCCCTGTTTATTGAACCTCTTATCTTTATTACATTTATGACTGCATGGCGGTAAAAAGCATGCTATCCGCACGCTTCTTGTCCTCATGCAAGGCCTGGGTTGTTGTGTCTCAAAAAGCATGGCCTTCTCCTCCTGCGCCTGCTCCTGTTCCATCACGTGTGCTGCTGCTGCTGGGTTACCGTTACCGGTCCCTTTTCCTGGAACCTCTTCTCTGTATTACATTTATGACTGCATGGCAACAAAAAGCATGTTACCTGTCCAAAGAAACATGACATTTTCCACATTTAAAAGACAGTTTTTCCTTTGAAACTTTACAATCAATTTTCTCAAAAACTATAAGCTCTTTTTCAAATATTTTTTTTCCTCTTGTACCCACTCCCAAGGTGCACATACCCTGCTAATTTGGGGTATGTAGCATGTAAGGAAGCTTTACAAAGCACGAAAGTTCGGGTCCCCATTGACTTCCATTATGTTCGAAGTTCGGGTCGAACACCCGAACATCGCGGCCATGTTCGGCCTGTTCGGCCCGAACCCGAACATCTAGATGTTCGCCCAACACTAACCCTGGCAGTGGGAAACACAGACAGACAGCAGCAGCAGGAGGAATGGAGGAGTAGTGTGAGTGTGGCAGCAGGCAGGCAGCGTGACATAATAGCCCTGGTACCTAGCGGTGATACCAGGCCGTAAATGAACACAACAGGAGGTCCCAGACAGCGGTCGTGCAGCCCACATCGTGTCCAATACACAACTGGGACAACACAGTTTTCAACCCGGGCACCTCAGAAAAATTAAACCTTTTTTTTTTTTTAATGGTTTTTTGGTTTTGTTTGTAAAACAAATTACACAGATATATAGCTATTGTTTGACGTAATAGCTGGTGGCAGAGTGGCAGCAGAAGGTAAATCTGTGTACCCTGGCAGTGGGAAACACAGACAGACAGACAGCAGCAGCAGCAGGAGAAATGGAGGAGTAATTATGTGTGCAGCTATTGTTTGACGTAATAGCTGGTGGCAGACTGGCAGCAGAAGGTAATTCTGTGTACCCTGGCAGTGGGAAACACAGACAGACAGCAGCAGCAGGAGGAATGGAGGAGTAGTGTGAGTGTGGCAGCAGGTAGGCAGCGTGACATAATAGCCCTGGTACCTAGCGGTGATACCAGGCCGTAAATGAACACAACAGGAGGTCCCAGACAGCAGTCATGCAGCCCACATCGTGTCCAATACACAACTGGGACAACACAGTTTTCAACCCGGGCACCTCAGAAAAATTAAACCTTTTTTTTTTTTTAATGGTTTTTTGGTTTTGTTTGTAAAACAAATTACACAGATATATAGCTATTGTTTGACGTAATAGCTGGTGGCAGAGTGGCAGCAGAAGGTAAATCTGTGTACCCTGGCAGTGGGAAACACAGACAGACAGCAGAAGGGCAGTACACAGCAGCCCACTGTAGGTGTAAAATGTGTGGCTGCAGGCGACGTAATAGTCAAAGTGAACCAGGCTGGCTTAGTGAGCAGGAGCCAGGAGGTGGTAAAGGGTGGTAAGGCACATTAACGATGGTTCTTAGCCAGTTCATGTCCCCCTCTCGCCGACAACAGGGGCCAGGAACTCGCCTTCCACCCACGCCTGGTTCATCTTGAGAAACGTCAGTCTGTCCACAGACTTGTGAGACAGACGTGAGCGTTTCTCGGTGACCACACCACCAGCTGCACTGAAGCAGCGCTCGGACAGCACGCTGGAAGGGGGGCAGGACAGCACTTCCAGGGCGTACTGCGCCAGCTCGCTCCAGATCTCCAGGCGCTTGACCCAATACTCCATGGGATCAACAGGGGCATCGCTGTCAAGCCCGCTGTAGGACCCCATGTAGTCAGCCACCATGCGGGTCAGGCGCTGGCTGTGACCGGTGGAGGATGCTGCTGCATGCACCTCCTCTCTAGTCACTGCTGCCGGAGCCTCTACAGTCCTGTAGAGCTCATGGCTGAGAGACAGCAGGTCTGTGGGGCGCTTGCTGCTGGATGCAGGCACCTGCTGCTGCCTCTGTGCTGGCTGCTGGACAGTGGGGGTGGAAGGCTGGGGGAAGGCTTCCTCCAAGCGCTCAACAAGGGCCTGCTGCAAGCTCCTTATTTGTTGCGCTGGGTCTCCTCCTGCAGGCGGCAGGAACTGGCTCAACTTCCCCTTGAGGCGTGGGTCCAACATCATGCTGATCCAGATGTCCTCCCTCTGCTTCATCTGGATCACCCTGGGGTCTCTGCGCAGGCACGTCAGCATGTGCGCTGCCATTGGGAAGAGGCGGGCCACGTCTGCTGGCACATCGACGGCAGTGCTGCTGTCCTCATCCTCCTCCTCTGCCTCGTCAGCCTCATCCTCTCTCCACCCCCGCACCAACTCAGCTACACTGTGCTGCTCCCCCTCATCACCAGCAAGGTCAGGGACCTCCACCAAGTCCTCCTCCTCCTCCCCCTCAGAGGTGGACTGTGCAGCTGCTTGCCGCTCCTGCTGGTCCAAGGCTGCCGCTCCCTGTTCCAGCAAAGCATCGAGGGCCCTGTTCAGCAGACAAACCAGGGGGACACACTCGCAGACCATAGCATGGTCCCTGCTCACCATGTTAGTGGCCTGCAGAAAGGGAGCCAGCACTAAGCACACCTGCTGCATGTGCCTCCAGTCATCATCGGGGACGATGGACGGGATGTTGCTGGTCTTGTCCCTTCTCTGAGCGGCGGAAACAGTGGCCAGGGCAAGGTACTGGTTGACAGCGTGCTTCTGTTCAACCAGACGCTCCAACATCGCCAGGGTGGAGTTCCAGCGAGTCGGAACGTCAAGGATCAGCTGATGGCGTGGCAGATCCAGCTCCTTTTGCACGTCTTCCAGGCTCGCACAGGCTGCAGCCGAGCGCCGGAAGTGACGCACAACGTTCCTTGCCGTTTCCAGCAGTTCGCCCATCCCCTGGTAGGTGCGCAAGAACTTCTGCACCACCAGGTTCAGCACGTGGGCAAGACAGGGGATGTGGGTCAGGTTTCCCCTGTCTATTGCGGCAACCAGATTGGCCCCATTGTCGGCCACCACCTCTCCGACTCTGAGGCCTCTGGGGGTCAGCCAAATCCTCTCCTGCTCCTGGAGTTTGGCCAACACATGGGTTGCCGTCAGCTTGGTCTTCCCAAGGCTGACCAAGTGCAGCAGCGCTTGGCAGTGGCGGGCCTTCACGCTGCTGCTGAGGCGGGGGGTTTGGCCAGGTGTGCCGGAGGATGGCAGAGGATCGGAGGAACCTGCTGCAGTTCCCCTGACCCTGCGGGGTGGCACCACTCACTGTGTTGCTGCTGCTGCTGTGCCCGCTGCTGCTCTCCCATCCTCACCCCCTTCCACCAAGCTGACCCAGTGGACAGTGAAGGACAGGTAGCGGCCTGTCCCGAAGCGGCTGCTCCAGGAGTCCATGGTGACGTGGACCCTTTCACCAACCGCGTGCTCCAGCCCTCGCTCCACATTGGCCATCACAAAGCGGTGCAGTGCAGGAATGGCCTTGCGGGAGAAAAAGTGTCTGCTGGGGAGCTGCCAGTCTGGGGCTGCGCAAGCAAGCAGCGCACGAATGTCGCTCCCCTCCTGCACGAGCGTGTACGGCAGGAGTTGGAAGCACATGGCCCGTGCCAGCAAGCCGTTCAGCTGCCACACGCGACGGCTGCTGGGAGGCAGAGCCCTAACCACCCCCTGGAAGGACTCGCTCAAAAGGCTCTGGCGTGGCCTTTTGCTGGCACGGGAATCAGCAGACACAGCGGAGGAGGCCACTGAGGACTGGCTGCCAGAACAGGCCTCAGTGTCGGCGGCAGGAGTTGCAGAGGGGGGAGGAGCAGTGCGTTTCCGCACTCCTGCTGGTGCTGCTGGAGGAGCAGGAGGGCGGGTGGCTGCTGTTGCTGCTGCTGCTGAGGGCTGTGCAGTGATGGGTGTGGTGCCACTGCCAGCACCAGATGCCTTCAGCCTCTGGAACTCCTCATGCTGGTGGAAATGTTTTGCAGCAAGGTGGTTGATGAGCGAGCTGGTGCTGAACTTTAAGGGGTCTGCACCTCTGCTCAACTTCCGCTGACAGTGGTTGCAAGTGGCGTACTTGCTGTACACAGTGGGCATGGTGAAATATCGCCAGATTGGTGACAGAAACATCCCCCTACGGCATGGAAGCGCTGCTGCCTGTCTCCCTGTGGTGGTTGGGGGGGGGGGGCTTGGGGGGCTTGGGTGCGGCTGGTGGTGGTACTGGCAGATGCTGCTGCTGCTGCTGCTGAGCCTGAGACACCAGCAGGCTGTGGGACCTGCCTACTGCTGCCAATGCTTGCAATGATGTGCCTCCTTGCAAGGCCCACAAGAGCATCCTCCTCCTCCTCCTCAGAGCTGCTGAGGACGACATCCCCTGGAGGTGGTGGCACCCAGTCTCTGTCTGTCACCGGGTCATCATCATCCTCCCCCTCCTGAAACATGTCCTGCTGGGATGATGACCCCCCAAACTCCTCTCCTGATGCATGGATGGGCTGCTTGACTGTCGCCACAGTCTTGCTGTCCAATCCCTCATCCCCCAAAGTGCCCATCAGCATCTCCTCCTCAAAATCGCCAACAACAGCAGACAATACCCTGATGGTGCCTGGGGTAAAAATACTGCTGAGTGACAGGTCGCCAACTTGTGACGGTGAACTGGCCTCCTCCCCAGACCCTGCTGGGCGGCTGCTGCGAACAGGGGTGGTGGTGGTGGTGGTGGTGAGGGTGGAGGCCTCGGATGCAGAGCTGATGGCGGGCTGCTCATCCTCCGTCATGAGTTGCACCACAGTGTCTGCATGCTTTTCCTCAATGGGACGTTTCCGACCCGGCTGGAGGAAAATCGGAGCAGGTGCTACACACTGCTGCTGCTGTGTCTCTGCAGCGTGAGTTGCAGATGCTCCTGCTGGGCGGCGCCCAAGGCGTCCACGGCCAGTGGCTATGGGAGGAATGTTAGCCACTGACGCTGCTGCTGCTGCTGCGGAACTGTGCATGGTGGCGCGGCCGCGGCCTGCCACAATGCTGCTCCCTCTCCTCCTGATTCCCTTGCTGCCCTTCCCCTTGCCCAAACCGCGCTGGCTGCCACTTCCAGACATCTTCGATGTTTTGGGCGTATAGACAAAAGTTTTTTAAAAGGGCGGGTGAAAAGTGGGGTACTTTAATGGAGTGGGTTGGTGGGTGAGGTGACTGAGTGAGTGTCCCTAGTACAGTAAGTAAGTAGTAACAGTCAGGAAGTACAACTAGCAGTTACAATAATCAGTAGTAATCACAAGTAAATTTAGTGTGTGTACACTACAGACAGTGAGTGCACGCACGCGCAAACACGCGCAGGAGCTAGCCTATGAACAGTGACTGAGTGAGTGTCCCTAGTACAGTAAGTAAGTAAGTAGTAACAGTCAGTAAGTACAACTAACTAATTACAATAATCAATCAGTTATCAGAAGGAAATAGAGTGTGTGTAGTGTGTGTACACAGACAGTGAGTGCACACACGCAGGAGCTAGTAGCCTATGAACAGTGACTGAGTGTCCTAGACTCCTAGTACAGTAAGTAGTAACAGTAAGTACAACTAACTAATTACAATAATCAATTACAATAATCAATCAGTTATCAGAAGGAAATAGAGTGTGTGTAGTGTGTACACAGAAAGTGAGTGCACACACGCAGGAGCTAGTAGCCTATGAACAGTGACTGAGTGTCCTAGACTCCTAGTACAGTAAGAGTAAGTAGTAACAGTAAGTACAAACAACTAACTAATTACAATAATGAATCAGTTATCAGAAGGAAATAGAGTGTGTGTAGTGTGTGTACACAGACAGTGAGTGCACACACGCAGGAGCTAGTAGACTATGAACAGTGACTGAGTGTCCTAGACTCCTAGTACAGTAAGAGTAAGTAGTAACAGTAAGTACAACTAACTAATTACAATAAGCAATCAGTTATCAGAAGGAAATAGAGTGTGTGTAGTGTGTGTACACAGACAGTGAGTGCACACACGCAGGAGCTAGTAGCCTATGAACAGTGACTGAGTGTCCTAGACTCCTAGTACAGTAAGAGTAAGTAGTAACAGTAAGTACAAACAACTAACTAATTACAATAATCAATCAGTTATCAGAAGGAAATAGAGTGTGTGTAGTGTGTACACAGACAGTGAGTGCACACACGCAGGAGCTAGTAGCCTATGAACAGTGACTGAGTGTCCTAGACTCCTAGTACAGTAAGTAGTAACAGTAAGTACAACTAACTAATTACAATAATCAATCAGTTATCAGAAGGAAAACCAAAATTAGCTTACCTGGTAATGCTGTTTTTAATAACCCTCCAGGACAGGTGCTTACATCTGAGATTAGGCCCCGCCCCCAACAGGAAACACAAAGAACTAGCTCTCTATAAGTCTCACCTCTAACCTCTACCTGCCAGTATGTTCCAATTAACTGTTCCGATAGATTATTCTACTTCACACATTACCTAAATATCCGTTTATAATTTAAAGCCTTCTTTATGACCACATGTTTACACATACAATTATTTACATGCAACCATAAGTTTCTAGGGTGGGTCACCTGTCCTGGAGGGTTATTAAAAACAGCATTACCAGGTAAGCTAATTTTGGTTTTTTCAAATAACCCTCCAGGACAGGTGCTTACATCTGAGATGATATGCAATAAATAACACTAACCTTAGGGAGGGATCACAGCCTGAAGAACCTTTCTTCCAAAAGTCTGTTCCTCTGCCGATAGTAGATCCAACCTGTAGTGTCTGATGAAGGTGTTCACCGTCTTCCAGGTGGCCGCCTTGCAGATCTCTGTTGCCGTCGCTCCAGCTCTGTAAGCCCAGGAAGTTGCAACTGACCTAGCTGAATGTGCTGTTACTTCTTTTGGACATGGCACTCCTTTAAGCCTATATGCTTCATTAATGCAGGACTTGATCCATCTTGCTATAGAGGCCTTAGACATGCTCTTACCCTTTGCTGCTCCAGAAAAATTCACAAATAATGCCGTAGATTTTCTAAACTCCTTTACTCTGTCTAAATAAAATAGTAAACATCTTCTGACATCTAGTTTATGCCATTTAATTTCCCTTGGATCCGTTGCGTTTTTACAAAAGGAAGGCAATACAATCTCTTGTATCCTATTGGAAAGGGTAGCAACCTTTGGCAAGAATTCACTTGTCGTCTTCAGGACTACCCTATCGTGAAAAATTAAACAAAAAGGTTCAACCGAACTTAGCGCCTCCAGCTCACTTATTCTCCTTGCTGAGGTCACTGCTACCAAAAAAACTGTTTTCATTGTTAACAATCGTAATGTAATTTCATTTAATGGCTCAAAGTCCTCACTCATTAAGACGTTTAACACTAAAGTTAAATCCCTTCTTGGGTATGAACGCTTTCCTACTGGCCTAGAACGTTCTACCGACTTTAGAAATCTGATAACTAAAGGTTCCAAGGCTAACCGCCTATCAAGAAAAACTGAAAGGGCCGCAATTTGCACTTTCAAGGTACTTAATGACAGTCTCTTGTCGATTCCATCCTGTAAAAATTCTAATACTGAGGCCAGTCTGTTGGATTTCAGACCTGATTGCTCTTTCCAATTACAAAATGTCTTCCAATACTTTAAGTAGATTGCTCTCGTAACATTTTTTCTACTGTTCAATATCGTTTTTGTCACTCTGTCAGATAATCCTCTTCTTTTTAAGATTTGCCCCTCAGAAACCACGCTGTCAGCTGAAGATTGGGAATCTGAGTCCACTCGTCTTCTCTTTTGAGGAGGCGGTGTCTGTCTCTCAATTGGATCGGTTTGTCCACCAACATCGACTTTATCATTGGGAACCAGACACGTTTTGGCCAATTGGGTGCAATCAGTATCATATACATTGTAGTTGATCTTAGCTTCTGTAATACTACTGATAATAGAGGGATTGGCGGGAAGGCATAGGCAATCTGAAAATCCCATGTCTGAGCCAAGGCATCTACTCCTAAAGCTCCTCTTGGATCTAGGGAAAAAAACTGGTCGCAGTGTGTGTTCTCCCAGTTGGCAAACAGATCTACTTGAGGACAACCCCACTTCTGTGTCAACTCCCTGAATACTCTTGGGTTTAGACTTAGCTCTGAATTTGACAGCTTTTTCCTGCTTAATAGATCCGCCATGGTATTCAGTGACCCCTTGAGATGAACTGCTGAAATCGACTGAAGGTTCTGTTCTGCCCAATCCAATATCTGTAGTACTAGCTTTAGAAGCTGTTCTGACCTTGTACCTCCCTGCTTGTTCAAATACATCACTACTGTGATGTTGTCTGATCTGACTTGGAGATGGTGGCCTTTTATCTTGTCGGCCGCCTGTATCAGTGCCTCTTTTACTGCTAGCAATTCTCGAAAGTTTGACGAGTGAGTCATTACTTCTTTTGACCAAGTACCCTGTAAATAAATGCCTTCTATATGAGCCCCCCAACCTATCAGGCTGGCATCTGTTGTTAATACCCTCGTTATCGGATATCTCCATAAACGACCTTGTATCAGTCTGTCCTCCTGGACCCACCAATCTAGGCTCTGCTTTATTTCTACTGGCATACAAAGGGTCTGGTCTATGGCCGTTTGAACTCCTCTCCAACTCTGCAGGAGCCATTGCTGTATGTGTCTTATGTGCCTCAGTGCCCAGTATACTGATGGAGCTGTGGAGGTTAAGAATCCTATCAGCCTCATTACTTGTCTTACTGTCGTGACTGTTTCTCTCTGGTATTGCTGTACCATCGTCTGGAGTTTTATTATCTTGTCCTGAGGGAGATATAATTTTTGAGACACTGAATCTACCCTGAACCCCAGGAATTGAATCTGTTGTGTTGGAATGAGGTAGGATTTCTGAAAATTCACTAGCCAACCTGTCTGCTCTAAGAGTTCTATCACCAACTCCTTGTGGCTTTCCAGTTTTTGAATACTGTCGGCTAGTATTAACAAATCGTCCAAGTATGGAATTACAAGAATGCCCTTGAGGTGTAGAGCCCCCACAATTTCTGCCATTACTTTTGTGAAAATTCTGGGTGCTGAAGAGATTCCGAATGGGAGACCGCAAAATTGAAAATGTTCTGGACCTGAACTCGTCTTTATGCTGAATCGAAGGAAAACTTGAGATTCTTTCCTTATTGGGATATGCCAATAAGCATCTGTTAAATCGATATTGATCATGAAACAATCTGGGAATAGTAGGTTTCGCATTGTAAATACTGTCTCCATTCGGAATCTCTCGTATTTTATATATGGATTCAGAGGTTTGAGGTTCAATATCAAACGATATTTCCCCGTGGGCTTTTTTACCAAAAAAACTCTGGAGTAAAAACCCTTTTCTTCCTGATCTAGTGGAACTCTGCAGACCACGTCTCTTGCGAGCATATCCTGTACTATCTGTAACATCGCTGTCCTTTCCTCTGGCACTCTTGGGGCCTGAGTAACTATAAATCGATTGGGAGGAGGTGTTGAAAATTGGATCTTGTATTCATTTTCTACTAGATCTAAGATAAATTTGTTTTTTGTTATTTCTTTCCAACCTAGTAGGAATGTTTTTAACTTTCCTCCCACCTTGTTGGCGTCATGGTCTGTCCTTATTTTCCGTTGATCTGAACAACGGATTTCTTTTGGTAAACCCTCTATTGCTTGCCCAAGGCTTACGCTTCTGCTGTTCTTTACCCTGTGCCTGTCTTTTACGAAAAAACGGCTTCTTTCTTGGCTCAAACTTTCTCTTTTTAGGAAAGGTTGTCTTTTTGCTGGCTGTACGCTCTAATACCTCCTGGAGCTGTGGACCAAACAATAAATCTCCTGAGAAGGGAAGACTACATGCCCTAGCTTTTGATGTCTGACTCCCATCCCACGTTTTTAACCACAAATTCCTACGTGCATTGTTTATTAGTGCCGTAGATTTTGCTGTTACTCTTAATGATTCTGAGGCTGCATCAATCACATAATCATTACCACCCTCAACCACCTCAATGGCTTCAAGAATATCTTTCTTCGGTGCATCTTCATCAACCAATTTTTTAATTCTTTCCAACCATACAGACATAGTGCGGGATACACAGGTTGTTGCCGCGGCTGGCTTGAAGTTGGTCGCACAAGCTGACCAAGCCTTTTTAAGTGAAAATTCAATTCTTTTATCCCCTGGATCCTTAAGTCTACCAAAATCCTCGAAAGCTAACTCATTATCTTTCTCGACTTGGCTAAAAGCTGCGTCAAGCTTGGGACATGACTCCCATAACTTAGCATCCTCTTCCGCAAACGGAAAACGTCTCTTAAATCCCTTTGAAATAAATAATCTTTTCTCAGGATCTTTCCATTGTAATGTAATTAAATTCTTCATAGAATTATGCAAAGGAAAACAAAGTTGCTCTGATGGTTCCATCCCCATATACAATTTGTCATGCAAGGATTTTTCTGACGTCTTTTTCTGTGGTATATCTAGCGTTGAATAAATTGCCTTAAGTAGCTCTTCTGTCTCTTCTGAGGCAAATTTAAACTTTGATGCCCTATTTGCATCTTCAGTCTCCTCATGTTCAGATAATTCCTCGGAAGACACAGAGTATGGTTCACCTATTTCGTGGTGACTCTCTTGCTCTTCTTCTGATAAATAAATTATTCTAGGGGATTTACTTGTGGCTTTTTTAGGTTTAACTACCTGCTCTGGCTGCCGCCCTTGTGCAGAGGTGGTAGGTAGACTTTCTCTAAAGGCCTTAAAGGTCTCAACCATTTCTTGGCGCATTGTAAACATAAAGTCTTTACAAGAGGCTGTATTATCTTCATTAATGATACTTGAAATACATTTCTGACAGGATGCTTTTGGCCAGTGTAATTGTAAGGGTTTATTACAGAGAATGCAACTCCTGGGCCTCTCAGAGCTATCAGACTCCATAGCATCCTAAGGGAAACATACAAAATAACCCCATCAATATGTTAAATAGCAACCTTACTATATATCAACATGATTGAATAATATGAGAGG
Organism: Hyperolius riggenbachi; assembly: GCF_040937935.1. Lineage (NCBI taxonomy): Eukaryota > Metazoa > Chordata > Amphibia > Anura > Hyperoliidae > Hyperolius > Hyperolius riggenbachi. The sequence goes on from NC_090648.1 coordinate 356,549,547, forward strand.
CCTGGATCCTAATTAAACTCGGATAAATAGCCTAAACAAAGTCTGTTTTGCATCAGGACAATTGCACTGACAGCCATTCCCTGTGCATATCCATTATACTAATATATCAGTAAATGCCAACATCCCATAATATAACTTAGATGTCTTAAATGGCTATCATAAACCCCATATGCATTAGGATGATTATACTGAATAGTAATCACCTAATATCCAACACTTAAACAATGTATAAACTCTTATCCTGAGACCATATACAATGCAGCTGGAAGTTTAGCATATACCATAACTAATATGCACTAGGATGTCAATATGAACCTCCTATATTACAATCTAAGCATCTGTTTAATTTAATATCAGACCTCCGAGATCAGACTGCGGGATAAGTAAAGTATTAACTTTTCCCCCCCAGCAGACCTCAATCAGACAGCGACCTCTGCTAACATCAGACCTTGCAGATCAGACGGGCGAATGTCCTCCGACGTAGCCTCCACTTACCTGATCTGCTGTCTTCTGCTTTGCGTCCATCTCCTCCTACACACAAACGCATGTGGGGATGGACGCCGCGGCCTCTAAGCAGGCACCCAACCCGGAACCGGAAATTACGTCACCGTAAGGGCGGAAGTTTCGCATAGCCAGCGTTACTGCCCTCGCTTCCGCCTGGACACGCTGCCACACTCCCCGCACACTCCAGAAGCCACCATTCCGCCTCCGCATGGCGCCAGCTTCCTCCGTTGGGTGTATGGCCTCCGCCTTAGCTGCCTCCGCTGCCGCTCCCCTGGTCACCACTGCACCTGCCGGCCATCCCAGGAGAATCCACCACCCGGTGGATAAGGTAAACCTCATCATTCCACCTGGACCAGGCTACCCTTCACTAGTTCCTAATGGCCTCAGCACTGCCTGGCTGCTGACCACCTCTCCTAGCCAGAGAGCTAGGTGTTCCCCGGAACAGGAAACACAAAGAACTGGCAGGTAGAGGTTAGAGGTGGGACTTATAGAGAGCTAGTTCTTTGTGTTTCCTGTTGGGGGCGGGGCCTAATCTCAGATGTAAGCACCTGTCCTGGAGGGTTATTTGAAAAATAGAGTGTGTGTAGTGTGTACACAGACAGTGAGTGCACACACGCAGGAGCTAGTAGCCTATGAACAGTGACTGAGTGTCCTAGACTCCTAGTACAGTAAGAGTAAGTAGTAACAGTAAGTACAAACAACTAACTAATTACAATAATCAATCAGTTATCAGAAGGAAATAGAGTGTGTGTAGTGTGTACACAGACAGTGAGTGCACACACGCAGGAGCTAGTAGCCTATGAACAGTGACTGAGTGTCCTAGACTCCTAGTACAGTAAGTAGTAACAGTAAGTACAACTAACTAATTACAATAATCAATCAGTTATCAGAAGGAAATAGAGTGTGTGTAGTGTGTACACAGAAAGTGAGTGCACACACGCAGGAGCAGCTAGTAGCCTATGAACAGTGACAGTGAGTGTCCTAGTACAGTTACAGTATATAACTACAATACTAATACAATCAGTAGTAAAGGACAGCAGAAATACTGGTATAGAATAGAGAGAAATAAACAGAGGACAGGAGGACAGCTGCCCACACAGGCAAGGCCCTGAGGCCTAAAGCTGTAAGCCTGCAGCAGCTGGCCTGTCTCTATGTAACACAAAAGCTACTAACTAAAATACAATGTCTAACTAACTAACAACAATATAGGTGTGTATAGGAGGTGTATGTGAGCAAAAACGCTAGGTAAATGACCACAATAGAGCTCTTGCTAAGCCAAAGCACAAAGGAGCAACTCTCTCTCTGTACAAGTCTCAGGCAAGCACGGAGAAACGGAACATGGCGGCCGCTATTTATAGGGTAGGGGCTGGCCAGGGTCCCCCTCTGTGATTGGCTGCCGTCAGAGGGCCTGGGAGCCCTCTGATTGGCTCTAAGGACATCAATCTGGGCTATGACGCTATTCGAGCTCGGTACCGAGCTCGAATAGCGCCGTTTGCTCGAATAGCTCGAATAGTGAATGGGCTATTCGAGTGTACTCGAATAGCCCATTCGAATAGCTACAGCTATTCGGAGCTCGAATACCGAGCTCGAATAGCTGGAAAAGAGCTAGAATATTCGAGCTACTCGAATATTCGAGCTCTGCTGAGCACCACTGGTCGGAGTTGCTGCGAGGTTTCCTCCATTTGTGTTCATAGGTGCGTGTCTGTTTTTGGAGGTTGCGAGTGTGTGCATTGTGCCAGGGCTGGGGGTTGATGGGACGGCTGGGGCGGAATGTGGGGGGTGCAGCAATGTCTAGGGCTGCTGAAAGGGCCTGGTTGTATTTGGCCACGGTTTGGTTTGGGCAGGTAACATTTGGGAGGGTGGATGTGAGGGAGTGGAGGGGGTTGGCTAGTGCAGTTGGGTCTAGGTTATGCAAATATCTCTGCCAACGACCTGAGGGTGGTGGAGGGTTGGGGGAGCATGATGGGGAGATGGAGAAAGTGAGAAGGTGATGGTCGGAGAGGTTGAAGGGTGTGATGTCCAGGTTGGGGAGGGTGGCGGATTTTGAGAGAATCAGGTCGAGAGTGTGAAAAAGAGGAGAACCGAGAGCCCAATATGGTGTAGTATGTCAAGGTAATTGGATAATTGAAAAGAGTATAGAATGAATACTCACAAACCAGGGTTACCTCCAGGCAACCACTGTATAGGCAGGTGAGGAGATTAACCTGTCCCCACTCAGGATTAAGAAGTCGCTCTCTGTAGGCTTGAAAACAAGAAGGGGTATCCCCCTCCACCAAAAGTGGATACAATCAGTGTTATAGTAGAGAACAGAGGCGCCAAAAGGATAAAAACAATATTTAAAAGTTTTAAAAATTGCTTAGGAGGCAGTGGTGGACTTACCTCCCACAAGCAGACACAACAGACTGTGTATTCACAAAAGGGATATTTATTGGTATACTCCAAAAAAGATCGCAACGTGTTTCGCAGGCCAAGCCCGCTTCATCAGGCAAATACAGGAAGGAGCACACAACTGGGGGTAAGAGGCAACACATTTGTACAAGTCATAAACATACCGCATACAATTAAAACAAATTTTTATGTAGGAGAATTTGATAGTGTGATTTGAGTGTCATAACATACCAGGAAGGAGTGGCTAATTATTATATTATAGAGAAGGAAAAGAAAAAGGGGAAGAAAAAGGAGGAAGGGGAAAACCAAGCAAAGAAGGGGGAATGGAGGGGGGGGGGGGGGGGGTGGGGGGTTGGGGGGGGGCATTGGTGGGGGGGGGCACAGGGGAAAGGAAAAGAAAGATAGTTAGTGGGGGGGGGGGGGTTTGGGGGAAAAAAACAGCAGAATAGTAATCATAATTTAAAGTATATAATTATAATTATGAAAACGTAATATTAATAAAATCAATAATAATGATAATAATAAATATAGTAATAATGTTAACGCGTTGACCTTAAGCTTGTGGCGAGATATTTTCTTAGCAAACAGTAAAAAAGTGTCATTATTAATATATATACATCTACGTGTGTATTAATGGTGATTATCCTATAAAAATAGTGCAAAAAGGTTTCAGGGATAAAAGTAATGCCTTGGGTGTTTCAGACAGACATGCAAAGTACAATGTAGAAGAAACATATTAAATCAAGCATCAAAATGATTCACTTACCAGCAGTATGTCCAGACAGCACCTGGCGCCTCAGTGGCCAAGTGCTTCTGGACTGCTGTTTATATAGTGGTAGGAACCTCCCCTTAGCTAATTGGCCCAATTAGCTAAGGGGAGGTTCCTACCACTATATAAACAGCAGTCCAGAAGCACTTGGCCACTGAGGCGCCAGGTGCTGTCTGGACATACTGCTGGTAAGTGAATCATTTTGATGCTTGATTTAATATGTTTCTTCTACATTGTACTTTGCATGTCTGTCTGAAACACCCAAGGCATTACTTTTATCCCTGAAACCTTTTTGCACTATTTTTATAGGATAATCACCATTAATACACACGTAGATGTATATATATTAAAAATGATACTTTTTTACTGTTTGCTAAGAAAATATCTTGCCACAAGCTTAAGGTCAACGCGTTAACATTATTACTATATTTATTATTATCATTATTATTGATTTTATTAATATTACGTTTTCATAATTATAATTATATATTTTAAATTATGATTACTATTCTGCCGTTTTTCCCCCCAAAACCCCCCCCCCCACTAACTATCATTCTTTTCATTTCCCCCTGTGCCCCCCCCCCCCACCACCAATGCCCCACCCCCCCCAAAACCCCCCCCCCCCCTCCATTCCCCCTTCTTTGCTTGTTTTCCCCCTCCTCCTTTTTCTTCCCCTTTTTCTTTTCCTTCTCTATAATATAATAATTAGCCACTCCTTCCTGGTATGTTATGACACTCAAATCACACTATCAAATTCTCCTACATAAAAATTGTATGCGGTATGTTTATGACTTGTACAAATGTGTTGCCTCTTACCCCCAGTTGTGTGCTCCTTCCTGTATTTGCCTGATGAAGCGGGCTTGGCCTGCGAAACGCGTTGCGATCTTTTTTGGAGTATACCAATAAATATCCCTTTTGTGAATACACAGTCTGTTGTGTCTGCTTGTGGGAGGTAAGTCCACCACTGCCTCCTAAGCAATTTTTAAAACTTTTAAATATTGTTTTTATCCTTTTGGCGCCTCTGTTCTCTACTATAACACAGGTCGAGAGTGTGGCCAGCGCGGTGGGTGGGGGAATTGGTGTGTTGGGAGAGGCCAAGGGAAGTAGTGAGGGAGTGCAGTTGAGAGGCTTCAGGGGAGTAAGGACTGTCCATGGGGATGTTGAAGTCCCCAAGTATGATTGTGGGGAGATCAGAGGAGAGGATGTGTGGGAGCCAAGAGGCCAGGTTGTCCAGGAATTGTTTAATGGAGGTGGATGGGGGGCGGTAAAGGACTGCGATGACTGCTGGAAGGGGATGGTAGAGGCGGATAACATGTGTCTCAAAGGATGTAAAATTTAAGGAAGGGGGTGGCGTGAGGACACGGAAAGTGCAGGACGGGGAGAGGAGCATATCCATCCCTCCCCCAGACCGGTTTTCTGGTCTGGGGTGTGACTGAGGTGAAGCCCCCATAGGAGAGTGCCGCTGCTGCAGCAGAGTCAGAGGGGGTGAGCCATGTCTCTGTGAGGGCAAGGAGGGTGAGGGAGCTGGAGAGGAAAAGGTCATGGATTTCAGTTAGTTTATTACGGACTGATCTAGCATTCCAGAGGGCGCAGGAGAGAGGAGTGGTGTGCTTGTGAGAGGTCTGGATGGGAATGAGGGAGGAGAGGGAGTGAGTGAGTGTGGGTGCGGGACGGGACTGTGAGGGGGGTGAAGACCGGTTTGGAGTAGGGTGTGCAGGGAGTCAGTGATGGAGTGGTATGGGAGATGCATGGGGTTGGAGGGCAAAATGGGAGGCTAGAGTTACGTAAGGTAATAAGATAATGATCTCTTCTGCCAAGAATCCAGTGTGTGCATAGCAGCCCCCAATCCCCCGTTGATCACTTGAACTGTGATTCGTCCTGGCGGATCGCTTCAGCTGTGCTATGGTTGAGAACATCGTTTTCCACACTTACCCAGCTCCAGCATTATGTTTAGTAGTTGCATTTTTAGGGCTGGAAATCAAAGGAAAACATTGAAGAACTTGGACATGAATTTGAACTAAAATAACTACCAATAATGGAGCCATTAACGACTAGAGGATCAGAAATCTGTGTACTATTCATGCCACTTAAATGAAAATCAAACATAAAAGGGTGAAGAAAATCACTTTCCATAAAAAACAACGTAACAGCAGTCAACAAATGTTGAAATAAATTATATACCCTAAATCAGTTGAGTATATATAATTAAAGCACTAAAAGGCTTCACAAACATTGGGATCTGTGGGTTTAAAGGGGTTCTGTGGGGGTTCCTGAGGAGAAAAACTGCCACTTACCTGGGGCTTCTATCAGCCACCTGCAGTGGTAATGTCCCACGCCGTCCTCCTCCCATCCGCCGTTCCCCGCAGCCGCAGTTGAATTCCATGCCGCACTAGACCGGGGCCGGCCGCGGAGAACGGCAGATGGGAGGACGCCGCCGTGGGACATTACCGCTGCAGGGGGCTGATAGACGCCCAAGGTAAGTGTCTGTTTTCCTCCTTAGAAACCCCGTAACAGAACTCCTTTAAGCACAATCCAAAAATCTGTAAATAACTGTCTGTAACGTGAGAGAATCTAAATAAAATGGTCCACGATAACATCCTGGGGTTAGTAATTCTCCAAACCATATTCAAATAAAAACACCAAAACCTCCACATTATATTAACCACTTGCCGACCACCTTAAGCCGATGGGCGGCGGCAAGGGCTGGGCCCAAACGACCGCAATATGCCCATCGGCGGCGGCGGCGGGCGTGGTTATGTGGCGATCGCGTCATTTGTGACGCGATCAGCCGCCGGCGACTGGCTCTGCCCCCCTCGCGCTGTAACCCGCCGGGTTACTAGCACCCAGATCTCCGCTCACAATGCGTATATAGGCTTTGTAATGTATACAAAGCCTATTATACAGGCTGCCTCCTGCCCTGGTGGTCCCAGTGTCCGAGGGACCACCAGGGCAGGCTGCAGCCACCCTAGTCTGCACCCAAGCACACTGATTCCCCCCCCCGCCCCCTGATCGCCCACAGCACCCCTCAGACCCCCTCCTGCCCACCCCCCAGACCACTGTTAGCACCCAATCATCCCCCTAATCACCCATCAATCACTCCCTGTCACTTTCTGTCAATGCTATTTTTTTAACCCTAAACTGCCCCCTGCTCCCTCCTGATCACCCCCCCACCCCTCAGATTCTCCCCAGACCTCCCCCCCCCAGACCCCTCCCCCGTGTACTGTATGCCTTTATCCCCCCCTGTAATAACCCACTGATCACCTGTCAATCACCTGTCAATCACCTGTCAATCACCCATCAATCACCCCCTGTCACTGCCACCCATCAATCAGCCCCTAACCTGCCCCTTGCAGGCAATCTGATCACCCACCCACACCAATAGATTGCCCGCAGATCCGACATCAGATCACCTCCCAAGTGCAGTGTTTACATCTGTTCTTTCCTCTAAACACCCACTAATTACCCATCAATCACCCATCAACCACCCCCTATCACCACCTGTCACTGTTACCCATCAGATTAGACCCTAATCTGCCCCTTGCGGGCACCCAATCACACGCCCACACGCTCAGATTGCCCTCAGACCCCCCCTTATCAATTCGCCAGTGCATTATTTACATCTGTTCTTCCCTGTAATAACCCACTGATCACCTGTCAATCACCTATCAATCACCCATCAATCACCCCCTGTCACTGCCACCCATCAATCACCCCCTGTCACTGCCACCCATCAATCAGCCCCTAACCTGCCCCTTGCGGGCAATCTGATCACCCACCCACACCATCAGATTGCCCCAGACCTACCCTCAGATCACCTCCAAAGTGCATTGTTTACATCTGTTCTGCCATCTAATCACCCACTGATCACCCATCAATCAGCCCCTGTCACTGATACCCATTAGATTAGACCCCTATCTGCCCTTAGGGCACCCAATCACACGCCCATACCCTCAGAATGCCCTCAGACCCCAGCCCTGATCACCTTGCCAGTGCATTGCTTGCATCTATTTCCCCCTCCAATCACACCTTGAGACACCCATCAATCACCTCCTGTCACCACCTGTCACCCCCTAGCACACCTACCCATCAGATCAGGCCCTAATTTGCCCCATGTGGGCTCTTGATCACTCAAACCCTCAGATCCCCTCAGACCCCCTTCCGATCACCTCCCCAGTGCATTGATTGCATCTATTTTCCCCTCTAACCACCCCTGAGACACCCTACAATCACCTCCTGTCACCCCCCTAGCACTCCTATCCATCAGATCAGGCCCAATACAACCTGCCATCTTAGAGGCCACCCTGCTTATGACCGGTTCCACAAAATTTGCCCCCACATAGACCACCTGTCATCAAAATTTGCAGATGCTTATACCCCTGAAAAGTCATTTTGAGAAATTTGGTTTCCAGACTACTCACGGTTTTGGGCACGTAAAATGCCGGGGCAGTATAAGAACCCCACAAGTGACCCCATTTTAGAAAAAAGACACCCCAAGGTGTATGACAAGTTCATAGAAGATTTTATTTTTTGTCAAAAGTTAGCGGAAATTGATTTTTATTGTTTTTTTCACAAAGTGTCATTTTTCACTAACTTGTGACAAAAAATAAAATCTTCTATGAACTCACCATACACCTAACGGAATACCTTGGGGTGTCTTCTTTCTAAAATAGGGTCATTTGTGGGGTTCCTATACTGCCCTGGCATTTTAGGGGCCCTAAACCGTGAGGAGTAGTCTTGAAACCAATTGTCGCAAAATGACCTGTGAAATCCTAAAGGTACTCATTGGACTTTGAGCCCCTTAGCGCAGTTAGGGTGCAAAAAAGTGTCACATGTGGTATCGCCATACTCAGGAGAAGTAGTATAATGTGTTTTGGGGTGTATTTTTACACATACCCATGCTGAGTGGGAGAAATATCTCTGTAAATAGACAATTGTGTGTAAAAAAAAAATCAAAAAATTGTCCAATTAGCACCTTTAGGCTTTACAGGGGTGCTTACAATTAGGCACCCCCCAAAATGCCAGGACAGTGAACACACCCCACAAATGACCCAATTTTGGAAAGTAGACACTTCAAGGTATTCAGAGAGGGGCATGGTGAGTCCGTGGCAGATTTCACTTTTTTCTGTCGCAAGTTAGAAGAAATGGAAACTTTTTTTTTGTCACAAAGTGTCATTTTCCGCTAACTTGTGACAAAAAATAAAATCTTCTATGAACTCACCATGCCTCTCACTGAATACTTTGGGATGTCTTCTTTCCAAAATGGGGTCATTTGGGGGGTATTTATACTATCCTGGAATTTTAGCACCTCATGAAACATGACAGGTGGTCAGCAAAGTCAGAGATGCTTTAAAATGGGAAAATTCACTTTTGGCACCATAGTTTGTAAACGCTATAACTTTTACCCAATCCAATAAATATACACTGAATGTTTTTTTTTATCAAAGACATGTAGAAGAATAACTTTCGCGCTCAAATGTATAGTAAATTTTACTTTATTTGAAAAATGTCAGCACAGAAAGTTAAAAAAGTCATTTTTTTGACAAAATTCATGTCTTTTTTGATGAATATAATAAAAACTAAAACTCGCAGCAGCAATCAAATAGCACCAAAAGAAAGCTGTATTAGTGACAAGAAAAGGAGGTAAAATTCATTTAGGTGGTAGGTTGTATGACCGAGCAATAAACCGTGAAAGCTGCAGTGGTCTGAATGGAAAAAAAGGCTCTGGTCCTTAACCTTCCTGGCGGTAACCCCGAACGTAGTTCGGGGTAAGCCGCGCAGGAGGTTTTCTCAGGCCCTGCTGGGCCGATTTGAATAATGTTTTTTTTGCTGAACGCAGCTAGCACTTTGCTAGCTGCGTCAGCACTTCGATTGCCGCCGCACCGCGCTCGATCGCCGCTATCCGCGTCGCAAGACAGCCCCCCCCCCAGACCCCTGCGCTGCCTGGCCTATCAACGCCAGGCAGCGGCAAGGGGTGGATCGGGACTCCCTTAGACGTCACCACGTCCATGACGTCGGTGACGTCATCCCGCCCCGTCGCCATGGCGACGGGGGAAGCCCTCCAGGAAATCCCATTTCCTGATCGCCTATCGCCGGAGGCGATCGGCGGGGCTGGGGGGATGCCGCTGAGCAGCGGGTATCATGTAGCGAGCCCTTGGCTCGCTACATGATATAAAAAAAAATAAAAAAAAAAAAACGGCTGCGCTGCCCCCTGGCGGTTTTTAATATACCGCCAGGAGGGTTAAGGGGCGAAAAGACTGTGGTCCTCAAGTGGTTAAACAAAAAACATCCACACACAGGCATGGACAGTATCCACACCCATAATGCAGTATAAACCACCACCAGTATTGATGACATCCAGGTTGCTAAGCTATTGCAACATAGTGTGAGAATAGTAGCAAGAAGCACTCGGAGCTGAAGCTGTGCGCTGCTATAGCTGTTAAGGCCTGTTTCCACTAGACGTGTTGCTATGCGGAAACCGCTCCGCATCGCAACGCAAGGAAACTGCAACCAATTTACATCAATGGAGTAGTTTCCATTGACACAAATTTACCTACGCAATCCGGCGCAATGCGATATGGGGAAATCACGGATAGCATGCTGCAGTCCCCATAGCCGCCGACGTGAAGCCACATGACGCTGCAGCCGGTTGTACGGATGGCAACCCGGAAGTACTTGCCTAATTAATTTCCACCTCTTCACTCTCTGCATCATACTTGTACTCCTTTAGAATGTGTCTACCTCCCCCCCCCTCCACTGTATCCTACTTGATCATGACCCCCCCCCCCCCTATTATTCTTCTGCACCCTTCCCACAGACTGACATGAACTTGATTCACTAGGTCTCTATAACCACCAGAGAGGGATTGAGATGTAATGGGGCCCTAGGCAAGGTAGTAGATTTGGGGACCTCTTGTGGTCTTTTTGGTAAGCTGAAGTGGACAGAGATCAGATAATGTGGCTGTTGGGCCCCTTGAGGTGATGCGGCAATTGCCTCACATCCAATAAACTAGTGAAAATGGGCCCCTATGCTATATCATGCACAGGGTCCATAATGGTAATCCAGGGGTTCCGGCAATCATTGGACCTCGAATGACTTCTCCCTGCGAGTTGCTATGAGGGGGAATAGTATTTAACGTGGCTAAGCATTTAAGTAGCAGCAGGGTGAGCCGTCCGCTGAGTCAGGACCACATAAAATAAGAAAAAGATCTTTTAATCAGAGATCAGTAAAAATGCAGAAGTAAAACTTTGTGCCACTGTTGCTAAAACACAAAACATGTTGTTCAATCATAGGGGCCCATATGCAATTCACTTTTTCACCTGAGTTTTCTCCTTGGTGATATTTTCATAACTTGTAAATAAAATGCAATTTTAATCAGTGGCAAGCAAGAAAATACTCAAAATAATTTTGATAGTAGTTTTTCAACAACTTTTTGGTACTTTTTCAATTTCAAAATGCCGGAAAGTTATTTTAAATAGAATATGAACAGTTATCTCCCAGGAGAAAACTCAGGAGAAAATGTGAATTGCATATGGGCCAGTATGTCAGAAATCAAGCTGTGATCACCGTGATTGGCTCCTGCCCGGCAACCAAAGCTCAGCTGAGCAGGGGTGATGGAAACGGTGAGAATGGCATTTGCGCACGATGGGAACAGGGTGCAATCTACATCCTGTCAAAGACTGACAGCCACAAGCAGGACGTAGATTTCACCTACGTTGATACGGAAATGATTCATCATGTGTGTATATTTGTAGTTACACAATTTGTACAGTTCGGAAAAGGAACTCTAACGTGGCATTTGCCACCATACAGCCACTTTGTGTCAACATTGTTGGACACAACAATATGGTTGGACACACCAAAATGAAGGGGCAGCAGCCTTTCATTAAAAAACGTGTAGGGCAGATTACATGGCACAGGTCAATTCATAGGACCTCTTCTTCCATGAACAGGCACACTGAACTCCCCCTGTCCCACATCCCACAGACACTCTCAAGCAGTTAACTATAAGCAGTCTGATGAATGTTTCAGCAATCTGTCTTTGGCTTATAATGAAGGAGTAAAAACAACAGACCAATCCAAATCCATTCACTGATACAACCAACAATTACTTAGATCAGTGCCTCAATAGGCCATGTCTGATAAGTGAGAACATAGTCATGCAGAAACCAGTATTGTACTTACTGTGATATTGACTCTATCCAGGACAGAAGTAGACGTTGGTAAATGTTGAAGTGTGCGATGAAACGGGAAGAAATCCTTGCTGATTACATAGGTACTAGGGATGGTGGAAAATACCTAATTCTGATTCAGTGGAAATTCCAATTTTTGCCAAATTTTGTTTTTCTGATTTCCGATTTTTCCGATTTCCAATTTCCAAGGAGTCAGAGAATTCAAGAGAATCCGAGAATGCAAAAATTGAAGAAAAAACATTGGATAAATGAAAATTGGAAAAACTGAACATCAGTTTTGTGATTTATCTAAAAATACCACAGTGATCCGATTTTTGCAGACAAATTCTGCATTCTCTGATTGGTCCAGTGCTTCAGAGTTCTGTGATTGGACTAAAATTACTGGAGTTGCGGTAAATCCAATTTCCACGGAATTACATTTTGCGTTTTCTGATTTTGGAATTCCGGAAATGCAGAAATTTAAATTCCGTAGAATCCGAATGAGCATCCCTAATAAGTATAGTTATCTCCTGCAAAAATAAACTCATACAACTCACACTTCACCCTATACATTACACTCTTGTGAGGTCGTTCCGTATTGGCAATAGGTCTTTGTTTAAAATGTTAAGCAGCCCTGGGAGATTTCCATCATACATTTGGGGGTTGTAATTTCATAGCCTACTTTTGGAAAACAAAATACATTCCCTATACATTTTCTTTTAGATTCTTTATATTGGAAGTGATGAAAGGTACCTTCCTAGGTAAGTACAGTAAAAGTTTGTTACAATACCTTCTATTTTATGGGAGAAGAAAAAAAAACCAACACTTCACAAAATCCCGCCTCCTCCCTCCTAATGTTTAACCTCTTTCCGCCTGCGTCACGCCAGGACCGCCTAACGCTGATTGGCGTAAAGTCCTGGGCCAGCTAATGCAGGAGATCGCACGCACGCTGCGCGCGCATCTCCTGCTTGGGGGGCTGAGCTCCGCTCCACCTTCAGTCTCCGAGTGGCTATTGCCACTCGGGAGACTGTTAGACGGCGTAATCGCCGTCTATTTACACTGTGCAGCGCTGCGATCAGCAGCAGCGCTGCACTGGGGACAGCCGTGTGACACAGCTGTCCCCCTGGGGGATGAGAGAGCGATCGGCTCTCATAGGCAGAAGCCTATGACAGACGATCGCCGTAATTGGCTGGCTGTGGGGAGGGAGGGAGGGAGGGAAGGGGCTTAAAGAAACAGTTTAAAAAAAAAACAGGAACAATAATATTTATTATAAAAAAAATAAACATGGGGGGAGCGATCAGACCCCACCAACAGAGAGCTCTGTTGGTGGGGAGAAAAGGGGGGGGGGATCACTTGTGTGCTGTGTTGTGCGGCCCTGCAGCTTAGCCTTAAAGCTGCAGTGGCCAGTTTTACTAAAATGGCCTGGTCACTAGGGGGGTTTAGCCCTGCAGTCCTCAAGAGGTTAAGTGCAAATAAATGAGTATAAATACAGTAACTGAGCCTCTGCTGCAATACTAAAAGAGCAAAAACAACACCAGCAACTTCTAAAGCAATCAAGCTGAATTGCTTTGCTGAAGAGGACATCTGCTTCTATATCTCTTCTTTCTAAACCTCCTCGTTCAGGCCAGTTAAGCATATGTGTTTGTGTAGAGCTCTTTGGTTAGGAGAAAAAAAAACATGGTGGTGTGATTGTACTTTGCACGTCCAACTGCAATTTAATATCTGTACTTAGCTTTACTCTCTACTGACTTCTTTATCCTTTATTTAAACAGCAGCTAAAGTTGTTTGTTTGTTATTTAAACAGCCGTCTAGTTTGTAAAAATATAAGATTACGGTGTCATCGCTATTGACCCTACTAAGTGGAAGACTATAAGAGTCCCTTAGGGAGGGATGTTATAAAAAAAAGACCTACAGGGATGTCCAATAAATGAAGCTGCATTTCCTTCAAACATCCAATGGAGCAAAAGCCAGTTCCTATTTTTGATTTTTGTAAATCTCCTGTAAGTGTTTGTATGGTTGAAAATGACACAGGATTGCCTTCAGGAAGCAATCAAGTTTTTTTGTAAATGTAAATTCAGACTAATTCTTTGCCGTACCACAGTAAGGTTATGCTTAACCATCAAGAAGGGGAAATAAATGACTTATTTCATAGTGCGATACAAGTCAGAAGTCCTTGTGAAAGCAGGAAAACATTAACCTCAGATTCATCATCATCCTTTTCCAGCTAATATAATGTCATAAAATATTCCATAAATGAATTCAAAATAAAAATGTGTCTTCTTGTGTTTATTTTCAAAGCTTTTAGTGCACTGAGTGGCTAAATATGGCAATAATCCAAATATATAATACCCAAGGGGTTATTCATCAAATAAAAATAAACAAATGTTAAAAAAATGCAACTTTAAATGTAATGTTAATTTAGCATTGGCTTTCTGTGCTTAAGTAACTAGTAGAATTCAATGAATTTAACTGCAATGCATTGGTATGTATCTTTTGTGTTATTAGTTATAGGTGTAGGCTTCCTTAGGAAACCAAGGGGTATTCAAATGTTATTATTATTACACTACTAAAACAACTGAGGTTTTACAGACAAGCAGCAGGGTGTCCAAAAGCAGGACCTTTTCATTTTGGACCTTCTTTAAAATTTGAGACTTTGACCAACCTTACAAAACTCCATTAGCCACCTGATTGGAAATCCCACTTAGTAAGATGCCTAGTTGACTAGTTGGCACCCAAAGCACCCTTTGCTGCTGCTGTATCTACATCTTCCTCCTCTACATTCCTCCCTCTTGATGTCATACAAGTGCCTCTAGCCTCTTTCTCCTCTTTCAAACACACCAACATTTGTTCAATTCTCTCCTCCTCCCACAAAAAATAGAAAATAATAATAATAATAATAATAATAATAAGTAATGATACTACAAGTTGGACGAGAGTGTATCATTTTGAGGCATATTTAATTTGTGTAGGCAGATCACTCAGCTTGCCTCAGCTCTGAGACACGGCAATTTTTTTTGTCAGGAATACACATACAGGTAGTCCCCGGGTTACGAACACCCGACTTACGAACGACCCGCCGATACGAACGCCTGCAGACCCGCCGCAAAGACGTCACGCAGGGGACTACCTATTGAACCAACTTTCTTAATGCAGAGTATGCGCAGCGGAAGGCGCAACAAGTCTCACCTGCTTCCAGATCGGCTCGGGCCAATCAGCGGTGTCCTCTCACCCCTCAATGTTCCTCCCAGCGGCTTCACTAGTGTCGCGTAATGACGCAATCAGAAGGAGCCGCAGGGTCTCCTTCTGATTGCGTCATTACGTGACGCTAGTTAAGCCACCGGGAGGAACATTGAGGTGTGAGAGGACGCAGCTGATTGGCCCGGAGCCGCCCTGGAAGCAGGTGAGACTTGTTGCGCCTTCCGCTGCGCATACGCTGCATTAGGAGGCACAGAGACACAGAGGGGGGCACGAGAGACACAGAGGGGGGAACAAGAGACACAGAGGGGGGGGCAGAGATGACACAGAGGGGGACACTGGAAGCACAGGGTACAGAGAAAGCACAGCATTCCGACTTAAGGACGGATTTAGGTTAAGAACGAGCCTACAGTCCCTATCTCGTTCATTAACCAGGGACTACCTGTATATTGAAATTCATGCCTGTACTGTAACGTAAAGACCGTATGATTTTTTTTAGGAAGACCCCTACTTACATTTTTGGGAAACTAACTACTAGAACATTATTACTGTACTTTTTTTTTACTGTACTTGGAGGTGGCTGCCTAATTTATTAGAATGACTCCTGCCTAGTTGTTTAGGGAGACACATTTACCAACCTTCTGTCTGTACGGTACCCTGAGGTGAGAAATGCATAACTTTTTATGAAGACCCATGTTTTTCTACCTATGCTCTCAAGGTCTTTTTACAACAACTATGAGGAAAAAAAAACACCCTTTTTGTTCCCTGCTAATGCTGAAATACAGTTTCAACAAATGTGAGGTTTACCTCACATGCGAGCCAATGCATGATGGGCAAGCAGTGATCACTATGGTCTGAGGTTGGCTCAGCGAACTTGCTCAATGGCCATAACTTAAAAGCACTTCTACTCTGACTAATGTTTATAGGGTTTTCCAAAGACCTCCAAAGATCTCTAGGCCCCATCTTCATCACTATCCTTTATTGCAGTATGACTCCAGTCTTGTTGATAGAAGAATGATTACTTTGTTACTTGCAGTCTTACATGTTGCTTGAAGATAAATCCTCTTCAAGCTCTTTCACTGAACCAACAGCTTGCCAATGTATCTGCCTTTTTATAGCGTAGATTTGGCTTTCCAATGGGGCGTCAGGGGTGAGTCTACAGGCAAAAAATGAGTTGGAAGCATGCTGTTTAGTAGCAGAGGACAGGCCTCCTCTAGACTCTAGCAACATAAAAGACTGTAAGTAACATGGAAAGAAGCCTTCTATCAACAAGACAGGAGCCACACTGCAATCAAGACTGATCATGAAGATGTGACTGCTTGACAAAAACCCTGAAAGACTTCAGAATGAAATATTACAAACTCCTGTGTGTTTGTCACGATTGTGGAACTTTCCCCGTGATCAGCGCACAACGCGTGCGCTGACACGGCGGAGATCCTCCACAAGCGTATAATTAGCAGGAACCCAGCAAAAGGTGCTACGCACCTGTAGAGGGAAATTCCTGTCGGCAGATGGCGCTGGGGAGTGCAGAGGAACCAATCCTCTGTACCTCCACAAGTGCCAGACAGGAATTGTACGAAGCGCAGAACGCAATCGCAAGAGAGGCGATTGCGAATGAGATGGAGCAAAAGGGATAGGTTGTATGTGTGTGCGCCAATCCAGTCGCCACTCCGCGACCGCGCACACACAACAGCAGATACGAAATAGGAACGCGATCGCGAGAGGTGCGATCGCGAGACGTGACACAAGGCAGAACAGAATAGAATACGAGGGTAGCAAAGGCACAGCAAATACAATAAGGAGATACGGAAAATAACAACCGCTAGCTAACCGCGAACACCGCACTCATTCGCAACAGTGCACGCGGTTATGCGCGATCTCCACGTGATAAGCACAATAGAGACAAGCACGCCTAACTAACCATAAACAGACAAACATGAAACAGGGGACGCGAGCGCTTGCTTAACGGTTACCTCACCGAGCCTGTAGCAAGCGCAGCGGACAAGACAGACACACGAAAAACAAGAACTAGGCAGGAAGGATCCACCGCTCTTCCGCCAGAGCAAGTGTGATCCAAGCAGGAACACAGATCAGAAAGATCCACAGCCGCTAACGCTAGCGGCTAGTGCGATCTCAGCAAGACAGAACGATTCGCTATCAACCGCCGTTGGTGACAGCGCAATCGCGACCGACAAGACAGAACAGAAGGATCCCCAGCGCTCGCACAAAGTAGCTAGCGCGATCCCAAGAAACAGAACAGAAGGATCCCCAGCGCTAGCACAAAGTAGCTAGCGCGATCCCAGGAAACAGAACAGAAGAGATAGCTGGTAGCAACCGCTGCACCAGCTATACTCCAAGAACATAGATCAGAACCATTTCCTGTCAACCACCATAGGGACAGGACAATGGCAAACAGGCAAGACAAGACAGAACAGGCAATACAGATAATACAACCTGACTGGGCTAGAAGGGGAGCCTAAAGAAACCCCCAGGAATTAACTATACTAGATAGCAATGGCTGACACTCCAGCAGTGTCCATCAGGAACTGAGCATGGAAGGGAAATGACCAGCAAAGCATTCTGGGAAAGATAAAGCTCTTATAGTGCCAGTCATCAAAGAAGGCAGGTAGGGGATTTGCATAACGAATGTATGCAAATTCCCCAGCAAGAGAACAGAACAGAAACTTGCAATGAAAAGACAGGTCTCTGTTCCAGAGACCTGCAGCCCACAGACTAGAGGAATGGACAAACAGCTGTCTGCCTGTGCAGCCAGCTGAGCGGATCATCACAGTGTTTTTAATAACTAATAACTTTTGAACACTGGCCCAGGGTGCTTATCTGACCATTGCAAATTCTAGGTGATTTAATTGCATAAACCACTGTTCCTATTATTGGGCATCACACGAGACAAGAGATTTGAAGATCTTTTTTAGAGCCACATCCTCTTTGCTGACAGGTATGGAAACATGGAGCCTTTTTAAAGTTTTATTGAAATACTCAGAGCAACAAAAGCACAGCTCTGCTTTTATCACTGAATAGCCATTAAGCAAGCATTAGCAATGGCTAGACAAGTTTGATGAATCAATCAGTATTTCAAAGAAAAATAATTTATGCGCTTGGTATGCAAAAATTTTACATTATGTGCATAAATAAGCATTACATTGACACACAGACAGAAGCAGGAAGTGTTGAGAAGATGTAGAAGGACTTGGAAGGCAACAAACAGGGTAAATCAATCTCCTCTGCCCTCAGCCCACTTCTACAAATGTTCTGTTTCTGTTCCAAAATGCAGTTTTACTTTCACAAGCTCATCCCTAGTTAGGATTAGTCTTAGACGGGTTAATGTTAGGGGTCAGGGTAGAGGGTGGATAAAGTTAATTGTCAAGCAAATTTTTTGAATTTAGGAAGGGGCTTGCTTCGGGAGGGGGTTCATGCTAGGTGTTTTTTTTTTTTTCAGATTCTTTATTTACTTGTAGAAAGCATTAAACATGACATCCCATTACAAACTTTAGATATACAAGACTTACATATTAAATTATCGGAGAGTCCAAAGTGAGAAAGCTGTACATCAGGAGACGCAGCTCCAGTTTCACATGTATATTGTAAGTACAGCAAAAGTTTAGTAGTACACTTCGCTCAATTATTATTGTTGCTTCCTCCTTTTGTTTTAAAGCTATCTTATATTCAGGTCTAGGTAAGCCAGACCCAAATAAAGAGATTATAAACGGATATATGATCATAACATAACATATTAGCTCTTAAGAGCAAATTGAACATTTCCCAGACATTCGAGAGCTCATCTCTCCTCTCTCCACCACATATTGTGGTCTTCTCATGTCTGGGTCGGATACGGTCTCGTCGTCCAGCAGCCCCTCTCTCATAGAAGCTATTGATCTAAGAGTTATTAGTTCACTCTCTTGTCAACTCCCTATCCATTTCTCTGTGTAAGTTAATTAGTTTTTCCTCCATTCAGTTAACACTACCCTCCAGAATCCCCACGAACTCCACCGATTCCCTGAACATTGACCAAAATGCCCAGGTCTTTTTAAACACCTCCGTTCTATCCATTGTTGTAAGTGTTAAATCTTCCATTATTTGGATATGGTCTATCTCCCTCACCAACTCTGAGGATCCTGCGGGATTAGTGTCTCGCCATCTTCTGACTATTAGCCTTTTGGCTGCATTCAGAATATGTCGGACCACTGATCGTTTGTATGCTCTCATAGACCAATCGTTGCAGTGAAGGAGATAGAATTCTGGTGTGAAGGGCGTGCTACGATTAGTGACATGTTTTAATAACCGTTCCACTTTGTTCCAAAAAATTTTCAGAGTGGGGCATGACCAAAGAATATGTGTCAGGGTGCCTTGAGCACCCTCACATCTCCAGCATTTTTCATTCGTTTCTGGATATATTTTATGAAGTTTGTGGGGCGTATAATACCACTGTGAGAGAATTTTATAATTGGTTTCTTGGATTTTGCTAGACAGAGAGGTCTTTTGAGCATACAAACACATTTTTCCCCTTTGGGCCTCAGAAAAGGTGCGTCCCAGTTCTCCTTCCCACGTCTTAAAGAAAGGTGCCTCATAGTCTGTCTGTGATATCAGAATAGAGTATATTTTAGATAAAGTTTTCTCCGCCGGATCTGACCCAGTGCATAGTTCCTCAAAATTCGTTAGGCACCTCGAATGTGATGGCGTTATCCTTAGATGCCTCAGAAGATGTCTTATCTGAAAGTAGCCCCACCAGTCTAACCCCGGCCTGTCCTTGCTCACTCTGAGTTCCTCGAGGGTCTTCCATGTCTCATTTGCCTGGATGTCTGCTAGTTTTAATGACCTAAGTTCTTTCCAATCTCTATGCATGTGAGCTCCGCTATCTACCGGGAGTTCTGGGTTATCAATTAACGGTAACAGAGGGGAAGGCCATGGTGACAGTCCTAATGAATTTCGTAGTTTAAGGAAAATTTGTATAGTTCTAGCACACAGCGGGGGCAAATTCTGTGCAACACGATTGTCATGAGCTGACCACAGACAGGAGGTGGGTTGGTTAGGGGAGAGATCATTTTCCAGTTTGACTCACTGTTTAAGCGAGCTATGCCTCGCCCAGTCTACTGCTCTAGTGAGCACTGCCGCATAGCAATAATAAGCTACATTGGGCACTGCCAGGCCTCCGTCTTGCTTCGGTTTGTACATGGTATCCCGCTTTATTCTGGGAGGCTTTTTTTTCCAAATGTATTTATTAAAAGTGGACTGGACTTGGTGTAAGAAAGATGTCGGGATAGGCACTGGGAGGGTCTGGAAGAGGTACAGCAGCCTCGGCATTAGATTCATTTTTATCACTGCCACTCTACCCAACCATGAAAGTTGGGGTAGGTCCCATTTCTTCAAGTCTGATTCTAAAGTCTTTAGGAGTGGAGGGAAGTTATTTCTAAAGATATCGTCCAGAGAGTCAGATATGTTGGTTCCCAGATATTTTATATGATGGTGTTTCCACTTAAAAGGGAAATTTTGTTCTAGTTGTGTTCTGTTTTCCTCTTTGAGTCCCACATTAAATGCTTCACATTTGTCTGTGTTTATTTTGAAGTATGATAATGCCCCAAATCGGGTGAATGCAGACATCAAATTGGGCAATGACGTTAATGGGCTGGTTAAAAAGAAAAGTAGGTCGTCTGCATAAGCTGCAATTTTATGTTCCGTTTTTCCCACTAGGATACCTCTGATATTCGCATCCGCCCTGATCTGACAGAGAAATGGCTCCAGCGCCAAGGCAAATATTAGGGGGGACAGTGGGCATCCCTGGCGGGTGCCATTTTTTATTTCTAGAGGGCCCGAAAGAATCCCGTTTATTTTGATGCGAGCTGTTGGTCTTGAGTATAGCACATCTATGCATGCCAGTAGTTTGTCTCCTATGTTAATATTCCGCAGCACCGCTCTGATCCACTGCCAATTCACCCGGTCGAAGGCCTTCTCTGCATCTGTAGATAATAGCATACATGGAGTTTCCCTCGACCGGGTGAATCGGTGCAGGCCAATTGCCCTCAGGGTATTGTCCCTGGCCTCCCTATGCGGGATGAAGCCCACCTGGTCCCATTGGACCAAGTAGCCCATGTGTTCAGCCAAGCGATTTGCTATGGTCTTAGCAAAGATCTTTAGATCCAGGTTCAGGAGGGAGATTGGTCGATAGCTGCCGCAAGTTGCTGGATCTTTGCCTGGTTTGTGGATTACAGTGACGTGTGATTCCAGTGTTTGTAAGGGCAAAGTCACATTCTTGTCGGGATCTGCTAGAGCGTTAAATAATCTACTGAGATAGGGGGCAAGTATCCCCCTAAATTTTTTATAGTATTCAATGGGATACCTGTCCGGTCCTGGTGCCTTCCCAGGTTTAATATCTGCTATGATTTTGTTTATTTCCGCTTCTGTAAATGGGGCCTCTAGGTCTGCTGTCATGTTCTCAGTCAATTTGGGCACATTTGCCGATTCTAAGTAATCCGTTATGTCTTGCATAATATCAGTGGTGCTCAAATACCCCTTTTTAAAATTCGAGTTTGGTCGAATTCGAATAGTAAATTATTCGAGGTCAGTCGAATATTCGAGTCGAATAATTTTTACTATTTGATTCGACCTCGGAATTCGAGCTCACTATTCGAGTCGGTATTCGAGCTCATTATTCGAGCTGACTATTCGAAATGGCCTTAAATAGCTTCCAACACTTGTTTTGAGGGTGAATGATGCAAGAAACCTCTTTTTTTCCAAGTAACAACAGCAAGTGATTATGTGGGGATGTTCCTTTAAAAAAAAAAAGGTGAAAAGAGAAGTTGTGTCCAGAATTTTGTTCAGTACTGTATATACTTCTTCTTCTTCTTCTTCTTCTTCTTCTTCTTCTTTATCTTCTATATCTTCTTCTTCTTCTTCTATATCTTCTTCTTCTATATCTTCTTCTTCTATATCTTCTTCTATATCTTCTTCTTCTTTTATATTGTCTTCTTCTTCTTCTTCATCTTCTTCATCATCATCTTCTTCTTCTTCATCTTCTTTTTCTTCATCTTCTTCATCTTCTTCATCTTCTTCTTCATCTTCTTCATCTTCTTCTTCATCTTCTTCATCTTCTTCTTCTTCATCTTCTTCATCTTCTTCATCTTCATCTTCTTCATCTTCTTCATCTTCTTCTTCATCTTCTTCATCTTCTTCATCTTCTTCTTCTTCTTCATCTTCTTCTTCTTCATCTTCTTCATCTTCTTCATCTTCTTCTTCATCTTCTTCATCTTCTTCTTCATCTTCTTCATCTTCTTCATCTTTTTCATCTTCTTCTTCTTCTTCTTCATCTTCTTCTTCTTCATCTTCTTCATCTTCTTCATCTTCATCTTCTTCATCTTCTTCATCTTCTTCTTCATCTTCTTCATCTTCTTCTTCATCTTCTTCATCTTCTTCATCTTCTTCATCTTCTTCTTCTTCATCTTCATCTTCTTCTCCTTCTTCTTCTTCTTCTTCTTCTTCTTCTTCTTCTTCTTCTTCTTCTTCATCTTCTTCTTCTTCATCTTCTTCATCTTCTTCTATATCGTCTTCTTCTTCACTTATTTCTCTTTTCAATTTTTTTTTTTAAAGAAATGCAGCTATTTTTGAGCGTAACAAATAGCTGGTGGCGCACGCATGTTGGAAGCGCCATTGTATGTGCTCCCTGGCAGTGGAAACACACAGACAGCAGGAGGTAAATTCAGCAGCAGGAGGAGGAGGATGAGTGTGTGGCAGCAGGCAGTCAATGAGGCAGGCAGCGTGACATAATAGCCCTGGTACCTAGCGGTGATACCAGGGCTGTAAATAAACGCAGCAGGCAGGAGGTCCCAGACAGCGGTCGTGCAGCCCACATTGTGTCCAATACACAACTGGGACAACACAGTTTTCAACCCGGGCACCTCAGAAAAATTAAACCTTTTTTTTTTTTTTGGTTTTTTTTGTTTTGTTTTTACAACAAATTACACAGATATAGCTATTTTTTGACGTAATAGCTGGTGGCAGAGTGGCAGCAGAAGGTAATTCTGTGTACCCTGGCAGTGGGAAACACAGACCGACAGCAGCAGCAGCAGGAGGAATGGAGGAGTAATGTGAGCAGCTATTGTTTGACGTAATAGCTGGTGGCAGTGTGGCAGCAGAATGTAATTCTGTGTACCCTGGCAGTGGGAAACACAGACAGACAGCAGCAGCAGGAGGAATGGAGGAGTAGTGTGAGTGTGGCAGCAGGCAGGCAGCGTGACATAATAGCCCTGGTACCTAGCAGTGATACCAGGCCGTAAATAAACACAACAGGAGGTCCCAGACAGCGGTCGTGCAGCCCACATTGTGTCCAATACACAACTGGGACAACACAGTTTTCAACCCGGGCACCTCTGAAAAATTAAACCTTTTTTTTTTTAATGGTTTTTTGGTTTTGTTTGTAAAACAAATTACACAGATATATAGCTATTGTTTGACGTAATAGCTGGTGGCAGAGTGGCAGCAGAAGGTAAATCTGTGTACCCTGGCAGTGGGAAACACAGACAGACAGCAGAAGGGCAGTACACAGCAGCCCACTGTAGGTGTAAAATGTGTGGCTGCAGGCGACGTAATAGTCAAAGTGAACCAGGCTGGCTTAGTGAGCAGGAGCCAGGAGGTGGTAAAGGGTGGTAAGGCACATTAACGATGGTTCTTAGCCAGTTCATGTCCCCCTCTCGCCGACAACAGGAGCCAGGAACTCGCCTTCCACCCACGCCTGGTTCATCTTGAGAAACGTCAGTCTGTCCACAGACTTGTGAGACAGACGTGAGCGTTTCTCGGTGACCACACCACCAGCTGCACTGAAGCAGCGCTCGGACAGCACGCTGGAAGGGGGGCAGGACAGCACTTCCAGGGCGTACTGCGCCAGCTCGCTCCAGATCTCCAGGCGCTTGACCCAATACTCCATGGGATCAACAGGGGCATCGCTGTCAAGCCCGCTGTAGGACCCCATGTAGTCAGCCACCATGCGGGTCAGGCGCTGGCTGTGACCGGAGGAGGATGCTGCTGCATGCACCTCCTCTCTAGTCACTGCTGCCGGAGCCTCTACAGTCCTGTAGAGCTCGTGGCTGAGAGACAGCAGGTCTGTGGTGCGCTTGCTGCTGGATGCAGGCACCTGCTGCTGCCTCTGTGCTGGCTGCTGGACAGTGGGGGTGGAAGGCTGGGGGAAGGCTTCCTCCAAGCGCTCAACAAGGGCCTGCTGCAAGCTCCTTATTTGTTGCGCTGGGTCTCCTCCTGCAGGCGGCAGGAACTGGCTCAACTTCCCCTTGAGGCGTGGGTCCAACAGGCACGTCAGCATGTGCGCTGCCATTGGGAAGAGGCGGGCCACGTCTGCTGGCACATCGACGGCAGTGCTGCTGTCCTCATCCTCCTCCTCTGCCTCGTCAGCCTCATCCTCTCTCCACCCCCGCACCAACTCAGCTGCACTGTGCTGCTCCCCCTCATCACCAGCAAGGTCAGGGACCTCCACCAAGTCCTCCTCCTCCTCCCCCTCAGAGGTGGACTGTGCAGCTGCTTGCCGCTCCTGCTGGTCCAAGGCTGCCGCTCCCTGTTCCAGCAAAGCATCGAGGGCCCTGTTCAGCAGACAAACCAGGGGCACCCACTCGCAGACCATAGCATGGTCCCTGCTCACCATGTTAGTGGCCTGCAGAAAGGGAGCCAGCACTAAGCACACCTGCTGCATGTGCCTCCAGTCATCATCGGGGACGATGGACGGGATGTTGCTGGTCTTGTCCCTTCTCCGAGCGGCGGAAACAGTGGCCAGGGCAAGGTACTGGTTGACAGCGTGCTTCTGTTCAACCAGACGCTCCAACATCGCCAGGGTGGAGTTCCAGCGAGTCGGAACGTCAAGGATCAGCCGATGGCGTGGCAGCTCCAGCTCCTTTTGCACGTCTTCCAGGCTCGCACAGGCTGCAGCCGAGCGCCGGAAGTGACGCACAACGTTCCTTGCCGTTTCCAGCAGTTCGCCCATCCCCTGGTAGGTGCGCAAGAACTTCTGCACCACCAGGTTCAGCACGCGGGCAAGACAGGGGATGTGGGTCAGGTTTCCCCTGTCTATTGCGGCAACCAGATTGGCCCCATTGTCGGCCACCACCTCTCCGACTCTGAGGCCTCTGGGGGTCAGCCAAATCCTCTCCTGCTCCTGGAGTTTGGCCAACACATGGGTTGCCGTCAGCTTGGTCTTCCCAAGGCTGACCAAGTGCAGCAGCGCTTGGCAGTGGCGGGCCTTCACGCTGCTGCTGAGGCGGGGGGTTTGGCCAGGTGTGCCGGAGGATGGCAGAGGATCGGAGGAACCTGCTGCAGTTCCCCTGACCCTGCGGGGTGGCACCACCCACTGTGTTGCTGCTGCTGCTGTGCCCGCTGCTGCTCTCCCATCCTCACCCCCTTCCACCAAGCTGACCCAGTGGACAGTGAAGGACAGGTAGCGGCCTGTCCCGAAGCGGCTGCTCCAGGAGTCCATTGTGACGTGGACCCTTTCACCAACCGCGTGCTCCAGCCCTCGCTCCACATTGGCCATCACAAAGCGGTGCAGTGCAGGAATGGCCTTGCGGGCAAAGAAGTGTCTGCTGGGGAGCTGCCAGTCTGGGGCTGCGCAAGCAAGCAGCGCACGAATGTCGCTCCCCTCCTGCACGAGCGTGTACGGCAGGAGTTGAGAGCACATGGCCCGTGCCAGCAAGCCGTTCAGCTGCCGCACGCGACGGCTGCTGGGAGGCAGAGCCCTAACCACCCCCTGGAAGGACTCGCTCAAAAGGCTCTGGCGTGGCCTTTTGCTGGCACGGGAATCAGCAGACACAGCGGAGGAGGCCACTGAGGACTGGCTGCCAGAACAGGCCTCAGTGTCGGCGGCAGGAGTTGCAGAGGGGGGAGGAGCAGTGCGTTTCCGCACTCCTGCTGGTGCTGCTGGAGGAGCAGGAGGGCGGGTGGCTGCTGTTGCTGCTGCTGCTGAAGGCTGTGCAGTGATGGGTGTGGTGCCACTGCCAGCACCAGATGCCTTCAGCCTCTGGAACTCCTCATGCTGGTGGAAATGTTTTGCAGCAAGGTGGTTGATGAGCGAGCTGGTGCTGAACTTTAAGGGGTCTGCACCTCTGCTCAACTTCCGCTGACAGTGGTTGCAAGTGGCGTACTTGCTGTACACAGTGGGCATGGTGAAATATCGCCAGATTGGTGACAGAAACATCCCCCTACGGCATGGAAGCGCTGCTGCCTGTCTCCCTGTGGTGGTTGGGGGGGGGGGGGGGGGGTAGGGTTTGGGTGCGGCACACACACGCAGGAGTCCGAGCTAGTAGCCTAGTATGAACAGTGACAGTGAGTGTCCTAGTACAGTTACAGTAGTATATAACAATCACTAAGTAGTAAAGGGACAGCAGAAATACTGTCTAATACTATCTAATACTAATACTGTCTAATACTGTCTAATACTAATGAGAAATAAACTAACAGAGGACAGGAGGACAGCTGCCCACACAGGCAGGCCCTGAGGCCTAAAGCTGTAAGCCTGCAGCAGCTGGCCTGTCTCTATGTAACACAAAAGCTACTAACTAAAATACAATGTCTATCTAACTAACAACAATATAGGTGTGTATAGGAGGTGTATGTGAGCAAAAATGCTAGGTAAATGACCACAATAAAGCTCTTGCTAAGCCAAAGCACAAAGGAGCAACTCTCTCTCTATGCAAGTCTCAGGCAAGGACGGAGAAATGGAACATGGCGGCCGCTATTTATAGGGTAGGGGCTGGCCAGGGTCCCCCTCTGTGATTGGCTGCCGTCAGAGGGCCTGGGAGCCCTCTGATTGGCTCTAAGGACATCAATCTGGGCTATGACGCTATTCGAGCTCGGTATTCGAGCTCGAATAGCGCCGTTTGCTCGAATAGCTCGAATAGTGAATGGGCTATTCGCGTTTACTCGAATAGCCCATTCGAATAGCCGCAGCTATTCGGAGCTCGAATACCGAGCTCGAATAGCTGAAAAAGAGCTCGAATATTCGAGCTACTCGAATATTCGAGCTCTGCTGAGCACCACTGCATAATATTGCCTTGTCTTATTTCCCCCGTTTTGTGTTTGAGGTCATATAGTTTAGAATAGAACTCTCTGAAACTCTGGGCGATAGATTCAGATCTTATATGTTTTTTTCCCCTGGAGTCAACCACCTGCTCTATATATGTTTTTTATTGTTGTTGTTTTAAAGCCCTCGCCAGTACTTTACCTGGCTTATTGCCAAACATAAAAAATGTATGTTGGCATCTACGAGCAGCTAATTTCGCATTATCCTGCAGCAATAAATTAAGCCTTTTCCTAGCTTCTAATAAGGGGAGTAGTACTTCCGGAGATGGATTTCTTTTGTGTAAATGTTCCAGCTGCTGCACCTTTTCCAGAAGTTTTGCCAACAATTCATTTTTTTCCCTTTTACGTTTTGTGCTGATCTTAATTAGGGCCCCTCTAAGCACGCATTTATGTGCTTCCCATAGGGTGGAGGGCGACACATCCTCTTTGTCATTTATGTCACAGTACTCACTTAATAGGTTCTTCACCTTCTCACAAATCAGTTGATCCTGAATTAGTGAAACATTAAGACGCCACGTAAATCGTTTATCTTTTTTCGTCGCGCAATTCATTGTGACCCAAATGGGGGCATGATCTGAATAAGAGATCACTCCAATGTCTGATTGTATATGTTCCGAAAGGAGGTTGTGAGAAAGAAAGATGCAATCTATCCGCGAGTATGTGTTGTGGACTGCGGAAAAAAAGGAGTAGTCTTTGTCATTGGGATGCGTCACCCTCCAGCTGTCAACCAGCTGTCTATCATGTAGAGCCTTTCTGACTTTGTTTAATTTAGAGTAGGAGATAGTGGACCTCCCTGTGGAGGTATCTACATTAGGACTCAGAGGCATATTGATGTCTCCCCCTAGGATAACACTTCCTTCAGCAAAATTATCAAGCTCCTGCAATACTTTGAGTATACATTTCTCCTGATCTACATTGGGTGCGTAAATGGAGCAGATGGTATATTTTAACTCTTTAATTAAGCATTTGACCATAATATATCTGCCATTTGGATCACATAAGGTCTGCAATGCAGTGAAGGGCAAGTCCCTGCTAACAAGAATCGCCACACCCTTGGTTTTGCTGTCAGGTGAATTGCTAGTGTAACAGAGGGGGAAGTGATTATTAGTAATCTTGGGAGCCTTCCCATTTTTAAAGTGTGTCTCCTGGAGGAGAACAATCTGCGCTCTTCGAGTCCACATGTCTTTTAATACTATTCTCCATTTTTCGGGAATATTTAAACCTTTGGAGTTGATTGAGAGTATTTTCATGGAAGCCATGACAAAGAGCATAGAGGGCCGGTGAGACGAGAGACCGCATCCTTTATTGTAACCTTAACCCAAAGCAATTCAAACATTTTGCTTTGCAAACTAAAATTCACCCCTGAGTTTAGACTCAAAGTCTTCAAGTTGAAGATATCAACTATCCCCATGAGCATCGCCTGAAGGAGAAGTCTCATCAGGGTAAGTTCCCTATGTGGGGACGTAGCAGCCACCAGTCTCATGAGTGTCTGCTTCTGCAAAGCTGAGCGCGCTCCCCCTCCGGCCCAGCTCTCAGTCTCCCTATATTTTCAATTAGTTGAAAGCGGGTAGGTATCAGTATTGATGTCATCCGGGCCAGCAGCAATACTAGCAATGGCAACAGCATAATGGTATGTGAACGGGGGCTATATCCGCTCCCTTCCTTACTATAACAGGATTTCATTTCCTATTCTCCCCTTAGTGTCGTCTGGGCGTCCCAGGATCCCCCCCTCTTGCTTTCAGTCCTCCAGCGGGGACGACCGAGCCGATAGCTGCCATAAAGAGGGACCCACCCATACCTTTTTCGACCGCATGTGGTGCCCATAGAATACCTCCCCCTCCCTTCCTGCTCCCACTGCCCATCTGCAATAATAATATCCATACTATTTATGTTTCATAGCGGGCAGCTGCGCCAACATTACCTAGTACATGCAAATTGCTAGCACATTTGTGGCTTAACCTGCTGTCATTTTTATAATAACACTTATCCAAAGTTGCGTGCAACAAGTATATAAAACATCAGTAATCTGGTTGGGTAATGGGGTCCGGCACTTACTGCTATATACACAAGTGTCTCTGCTTTCTGTGTGCAGGTGTTGTCGCCTGGTATGTCATATGTCATTATAATGCTGTGGTATTTCCATGTTCATATAGGCGAAATAGGGCTACGAAGCAGTGATAACACAGTGGCCTCTTAGCGCGATCTCTTGGGATATATAGGGGCCACATGGGGTTCCTCAGTCTAGTGTCCATACACCATATAGAGGAGGCAGGATGGGCTCCCACAAGGAAATGCCATAGTCATCCTGCGAGTACTTGGTTTTCTTTTCTCCATGCGGAGTACTTCAATG
Organism: Hyperolius riggenbachi; assembly: GCF_040937935.1. Lineage (NCBI taxonomy): Eukaryota > Metazoa > Chordata > Amphibia > Anura > Hyperoliidae > Hyperolius > Hyperolius riggenbachi. The sequence continues at coordinate 356,579,005 of NC_090648.1, forward strand.
TCTATTATTGCTGACAGGCTATTCCGGGCTATAGGTAGAAGTATGAAACAATACCTTACTGTCGTTGGTGGCCATTAGATCTTTGGCGCTTTGCACGCTGTGTGTGGAAGGCCCAGGAAAATCTTGTTCGGGAGCCATTCTGGAACTTCAACTGTAGGCAGCTCCAGAGTCTCGAACAAAGAAGGTAACTCAGACGGTTGTTTTAGAGTGAAGGTTTTATCCCCTTTAGTAATGTGCAACTGAAAAGGGAAACCCCAGCTATATGGTATTTCTTTCTCCTGTAACATTTTCAGCAGTGGCTGCAGGGCTCTCCGTTGCGCCAGGGTAGTGGGCGCTAGGTCTTGAAACAGCATTATACGATGGTCCTCGTGCTCTATCTTCTCTAGTTTCCTTGCAGCTTGCATAATTGCCTCTTTTGTGGAGAAGTAGTGTAATCTGCAGATTACATCCCTCGGTGGGTCGTCTGCAGCGGGTTTCGGGCATAGAGCTCTGTGTACCCTATCAAATTTTAAGACCTTCTCTTCAGGCTGATGTAGTATCCTATTAAAAATAGTGGATAGGGTTGGGCCCAGTTGTTGTGGTGGGATGTCCTCTGGTAGGCCTCTCACCCTAATATTGCATCGTCTACTTCTATTTTGTTGATCCTCTAGCCCGGATCTCAGCGTGGCATTTATGTCAGCTTGTTGTGCTTGTTGAGTTTTCAGCAGCGTAAGGTCTGCTCGTAGCGCCACAGTCTCTGCTTCTTGAGCTGCCAGCCTCTCCTCGTGGTCTGTTACCTGCCCTTGCAGTCCCTGGAGATCGGCTCTCGTGGCTGAAGTGATGTGCTCAGCCAAGTCTGCAAGGTCCTCCTTCGTTGGGAGGCTGTGCAGGTAATCCCGTATTTCATTTAGGGATCTAGCCATCTCCTTCCCTGCATCATCTACTGGTGTCGGTGTTGTTTCTGGAGTGGAAGGCGCAGCAGCCATCTTAGCGGGAGTTTGGGTGGCTTCGTTCCGCTTCATATATTTGGTCACCGGCTGGTGAATGGCTCTCTGCAGCGAAGTTTTGTCTGAGGTCTTCTTAGTCCTTCTGGACATCGTATTTTGGCCTCCTTCTGGTATGTTTAATACCCGCTTTTTGGCTTCATAAGCTGAACCGGCGGAGGAGCTTCCAGCAAACACGTCCTCACAGCATAGCGGCTGGCTCTGCCCCCCCCCCCCCCCCCCATGCTAGGTGTTTAGGAAGTAAATTGCTATGAGAGGGAGGCTTAGTGTTTAAGGATGTTATATAGGATTTTTTTTTGGGGGGGGGGGGGGGGGAGGTGGTGGCATTAAGCAAGCTGATAGGTAGAATATCAGTATTAAAGGGAATCTGAAGTGAAAATAAACTTATGAGATAATGATTTGTATGTGTAGTACAGCTAAGAAATAGAACATTCGTAGCTCAGACATGAGCCTAATATTGTTTTCAGTATATAAAGATAAAAGAAACTTCAGTTATCTATGCAAAAGAGACTCTCTGAGCTCTTCGACCCAACTTGGGTCGCTGTTTTCTGGAGCACTTATACATCAAATAAACAGTCAGAGACAGATTTAGATAAGATTTTTACTGCAGGGAAGTTAAAAGAGTAATTAGCTCTGCTTGAGTGTGGCTTGTAATTGGAAATATGACAGAATTATGCAATGTTAAAAAAAAAAAAGAAGCTTTATGTCTAAAAATTAAAACATGAGACTATTTCCTTTGCTACTAATGGTCTATTAATTATTAGTATTTTTCACTTCAGTGTCACTTTAACCTGAGACTATTTAAAATGATCACATTTCAAAATATATTTAATGATTCTTGATTGACCCCATTACTGAATTCAATTGTGATTTTCTTTTAAATGTGTAGCTGGAATTTTACTTGTATTCTTCCCAGAAGGCTGCATATAACACCCCCGAGGATGAGAAATATTTTCACTGGGAGAGCTTGAATTCAAATTCTTTGTTAACCAAAGAATGGTCTGTGAAATTTCAGGCTGTAGCAATTCCACAAACTGTTTTGCTTGGAAGAGATAAGAATGAATTGATGATATTCTTTGTCACTGCAATATAAGCAAGTCTTAGGCAGCTCACCCAGACACAGTGTAGGAAAAGTTTTAGAGCTCGGTGGCATTTGGCTGAAAGTCTGAAGCCAGGAAGGGCACATGCCAAGGACTTTGTTAGCTCTCTGCTGCTAATGGATATTTACTTTCATGTGTTGAGATACCATATCATTCAGGGTTGAGGGATCTGATCTTACAGCCAAGTTCTTCATTAATGCATTTCATCAGGCTAAGCCAGAAACCAGCTACACAGACACTCGTATTATAATTTAGTTCCAAAGCCAGTATGTAGATGTAATCCCACCAACGGAAAGAGATCTGATAGTAAGGAAGAACAAAAAGTGAAATAAAGAGAGCAATCTTGGCACAGTAGTACTAGCAACATCAAAAGCCCTAGCTTTTAAAATAACATTACTGGACAGATATTATTCATAAAAGTGTTAATGAGTATGCGTATTACAGTCAGTTTTCCTTGATTGTCATCAAACACCCTCTGTCCCTCCCTGGGTGGTGGAAGAGTGTAACAGTATCAACAGTAATTTTCTTTGGCAGCGTTTTCTTTTTTTTTCCTATTAAATAAACATTATGTCATAGAGACTATGTACAGTGTTTGCTACAAAACAGAAAAGAAGGCTCCGGGCCCCAACCTCACAGTCCGCGTGTCTCAGGACCTAGGTGGCAGCCATGGGAGTGGAGTTGGGGTGTCGGGCACCAGTGTGGGACCTGCAACGGCCATTGTGCATCCTTCTGGACGCTTGGTCACGCTGCGTTACCCAGTGGATCTTGGTTTGATTGCGGAGCACACGTCCAGCAGCAGCAGCATCAGGGATCTCAGGCAAGCCGGTAAGAACATTTATTATCTTTAAGATCCACTTTACACGGACAGTTTAATAAGGGGAGTGCCACACATTATCCTACTTCTTGTGACAAAATATATACAGTGTTTCCCTGAAAATAAAACAGTGTCTTGTATTAATTGTTTGCACCTAGCATACTAGGACTTATTTTTAGTGGATGTCCTATATTTCTATGAACACTCAAGTTCCTGTGCTTTGTGTCCTCTTGCCTTCCCCACTGTGCGGCCTCCTCTTCTGCTGGATCCAACTCTTGTGTGCCTCTGTGTCCCCTTTGTACCTATAGTGTCTTCCTGGTGTCCCCCTCTGTACCTGTGTCCTCCACTGGGACTTCCTTTGTCCTCAATGTCCTCCTGGTGATCTCCTATGTCCTCCAATGTCCCCCTGCACCCTCTTCTTTCACCTAGCTCCATGCCAGTACAACAACTTGTGTTTTCTGATTAGCAGTGACTGCAGTGACAGGCCCCATGGTGGAGTCATGGTCCCGCCCACAAGACCACGGGCTCTAGTAATAACTCAAATTGCCATATTCTCTCCCCTTACTGCTACTAGGACTTACTTTTGGGGTAGGGCTTATATTTCGAGCATGCTCAAAATTCCTGTGGATTACTTTCAACGGATATCTTAATTTTGGGGAAACAGGGTAGAAACTGTAAAAACCTGGGTAGGAGTTTGTATCCATACTGATTATTTGTTTATCTTCTGAGACCACCACACTGTTGCTAAATGATGGTTGTCATTGTCTTTCTTCAATAAAAATGTTTTAAATTCAATAAACTTTATGCCAAACAGGATCAAAGTGTCAGACTTTTCTAACACTTTAAACCTCACATAGGGTGACATCATGCCAAAATGCCAGACTAGATCCGGCGGTGGTGAACCCAAATGGGCCCACATAATATTTAAATTACATGGCACAGGGGCAGAGAACGGGGCCTGTGGCAAGACAAGTGTCTGACTCACTTAAGGTGGCCACACAACATACAATAAAAAATTCAAATTTTACATCAGTTTGATAAAAAATGACCAACTGTAGTGAAAACTTTTTTTTTTTTCTATTTGAGCGTGAAGTCTGTTCGAATTTCCCATTTTTTTTCTATAAGTCGATTGGGAGTGGTGGATTTTTCATATTCATTTTTCAGAAAATTGAATGGTGTAGGGTAAATTGTGAATTTCTCGATGCATAGACCCAAGCCTCATAGTTTCAATCATTTTATTTCATAACTGGGTGAAATTTAAACGTGTGTGATACATTGGTGAGATTTTTCAAAGTTACACATAATTAGAGAAAATTAATGTAGTTCTCAGACTGAAAAGAAATATATAAAAAAAATGTATGGTGTGTGGTCACCTTTAGTCGTACACTTTGATCTAAAGGTGCTGATGCTGTTCCGGGTTTTATCCGGCAACAGCTCTACCTAAGGGCAGCCATGTCCAACATTGGGCCTATACTGAAAAAAGCCAATGTCAGACATAGTCCGGCATAGTATTGGAAAATGAAAATGACTAAAAGTGAATAACACATACGGTACTGTAAAGGCCTGATGGCCATGTGTGATGATGGTTAGCCCTAGGATGTTGCAAAAATTGAGGGCTGAATGTCTGTTCCCTTATCCTCTTAACCAGACCCACATTGCTTTTAAATTGGATCCTTCTAGAAGGCAAAAACATTTTCCTCTCAGATCTAAAATGTGAGAGGTTGAAAATCAGGGGTTGTGCCTTGTACCTACAAACGATGGGGTCCCTCCAACAAACCTGTGATGCCCCTAACCTCATCAACATTCACATCCCTTTCCCTCTCTCCCTTTGGTAACACCCACAGCCTAGCAGCTGTCAGTAAGAGGTTAAAAGAAAAGGTATGCCTGGGATGTTCCCCTACCCATAAGAAGTTTAGCCACAACACTGTATTGGAGGGAGGTTAGGCAGCTGGAGCAAGACAAGACAATACACAGAACATCTTTATTGCACTTTTTTGCAAAGCTGCAGCTACTAGGACGCATTAAATAGACAGCAGCAGTTTAGGGAGTCTTGCCCAAGGACTCCTTACTGAATAGGTACATGCTTACCGAACAGGAGATTCAAACCCCGGTCTCCTGTGCCAGAGGCAGAGCCCTTAACCAGTACACTATCCAGCCCTGGAGCTCTATGCCCATCTGTGGTTACAGGGGCTGACCCCCCTATAGTTTTGCCCTTGGATTGTAAGGTTGCAGTCATTTGCATGCAGCCACTCCTTTTTTTTTTTTTACCTAAGCTGGATGCGGCTGATGGAAATCTATGCCCTGTTTACTACTGCCTCCTATTCCTGCCGGGACATACATTTCCAACTCCCAACACCATGTTCATTTCACCGCTGCACTCAGCTGTCTAATGAAAGGTAAACTCTGTAATTAGATCAGGAGTCCAATTTCACTGGATCCTGCCAATCACTGTGAGCCAATCACAACGATTACATTAAAAAAGAGAAAAAAGGGTCTGGTCCTAAAGGGGCCAGAGCCTTCTAGTCCCAAAATGGTTAACAACACATCCATTTAAAATACTCAGTACAGGTTTACAGGATCACCGATGTTCTTCAATTATAGTAACAAGTCCCAGTGACTCTTGCATTCCATAGTGGTTACTGTTACCCAGGATAAAAAAACAATGATACTCTCTCTAGTCTACTCTCCTGCTTTGTAATTGGTGCATCTGACCAGCTATTGTAACTATGCACTCCACAAGCCCTCCTGCTCATCGGTCCCATTGCACCTGTCATTTATAGCTGTTGGAGTGAAGGACTGACTGCTTGCGCTTGGGTAGCACTAGCAATTTCTTAAGAAAAAAAAATGAGTGGAGTTTTATTCGTAAGGCAGCAGAAGCAAGATAGCCAGCCTGATTTATTAAGCCATAAATCCACTATCACAGCGCATGATTTATTTACTAAACAAAAATAGACGAGCATGTGTGCAGCATGTGTTAGCACTTAGAGACATACTGGGTACTACAATACATTTCCAACAGCAATGTCTGCAGTGATCGTCAGCTAACAGGAACCACAGAACACTTATATTTCAATGCTTATAATGATGTGACACAGTGATGGGGATGGGATATATTTATACACATAGTCACGCTATATTGGTATGTTTCTGGTTTCTCTTTTAGTCATTGCTGAGGGTGCAAGGCTATGAAGAAATGTATGTTGAAACGGCCAGCGTGAAGACTGTTGAGCGCCTTACATATTACGCTTGCTCAGGATTTCATAGAATCAGTGTATAATCCCTTGCTTACTCTTGAATGACTGGCAATACTCAGTTTTGAGGTAAAGATTGACAGGAATAGCCATCTAGGCAGATGGAAAACTCTGGTGTGCTGGTCAATGGAATGAGTAGTGAGTGACGCATTTACCAGCATAAAACCACCGTGGTGCTGATATTGATAGTTTCCAGACAGAATCTGAAGGGCATAGTGGTGCATCCACTGATATTCCCTGATCAGGAAATATTGAGGAATGTTCAATAACCAGCAGTAAAATTGTTGTGTGTACAACAATAAGTAACACTAAACTATGCATATGTGTTGCATTTTTACCGCTGGTTAGTGACTATGCCCAGCTGATCAATAACAGTATCAGGACATTTATTTATTTGTTTATTTATTGTATTTATAAAGTGCTGGACATTAGTGTTGGGCGAACATCTAGATGTTCGGGTTCGGGCCGAACAGGCCGAACATGGCCGCGATGTTCGGGTGTTCGACACGAACTCCGAACATAATGGAAGTCAATGGGGACCCGAACTTTTGTGCTTTGTAAAGCCTCCTTACATGCTACATACCCCAAATTTACAGGGTATGTGCACCTTGGGAGTGGGTACAAGAGGGAAAAAAATTTAGCAAAAAGAGCATATAGTTTTTGAGAAAATCGATTTTAAAGTTTCAAAGGGAAAACTGTCTTTTAAATGCGGGAAATGTCTGTTTTCTTTGCACAGGTAACATGCTTTTTGTCGGCATGCAGTCATAAATGTAATACATATAAGAGGTTCCAGGAAAAGGGACCGGTAACGCTAACCCAGCAGCAGCACACGTGATGGAACAGGAGGAGGGTGGCGCAGGAGGAGAAGGCCACGCTTTGAGACACAACAACCCAGGCCTTGCATGAGGACAAGAAGCGTGCGGATAGCAATTTGCATTTTGTTGCCATGCAGTCATAAATGTAATACAGATGAGAGGTTCAATAAACAGGGACCGGAAACGCTAACCTATCACAGATGTTCATTGTTCATGTTACTTGGTTGGGGTCCGGGAGTGTTGCGTAGTCGTTTCCAATCCAGGATTGATTCATTTTAATTTGAGTCAGACGGTCTGCATTTTCTGTGGAGAGGCGGATACGCCGCCGATCTGTGACAATATGTCTTCTACCTGCATGAGACATTTCTGTGCAAAGAAAACAGACATTTCCCGCATTTAAAAGACAGTTTTCCCTTTGAAACTTTAAAATCGATTTTCTCAAAAACTATAAGCTCTTTTTGCTAAATTTTTTTTTCCTCTTGTACCCACTCCCAAGGTGCACATACCCTAGCATATAAGGAGGCTTTACAAAGCACGAAAGTTCGGGTCCCCATTGACTTCCATTATGTTCGGAGTTCGGCCATGTTCGGCCCGAACCCGAACATCTAGATGTTCGCCCAACACTACACGTGACCCGTTCGGCCAATCACAGCGCTAGCCGAACGTTCGGGTAACGTTCGGCCATGCGCTCTTAGTTCGGCCATATGGCCGAACAGTTTGGCCGAACACCATCAGGTGTTCGGCCGAACCCGAACATCACCCGAACAGGGTGATGTTCTGCAGAACCCGAACAGTGGCGAACACTGTTCGCCCAACACTACTGGACATACATACATATAGTTCATCTATAACTGAAGCAGTTAATATAAGTGCCACCATATGCATGTATGTTAAATGCTGTGTTTAGCAGCTATTACAGGTAATTTTGGTGCTGAAAAAGGGCAGATAAAATAGTGGGTGCCAGGGCCGCCAGCTATTCAAACTACAGATGCAAATAGCAGGCGTAAAGCTAAGATGAGACATCGCCGGTGGGGTTATCAGATAGAGTTAGGCATCGCAGGGGGTACTAAGGGTTAGGTATGACAGGGGGAGTCTTAGGGTCAGGCCTTAGCATTGGGGGGCCATAGGGTAGGGCATAAGCAGGGGGGCAGTTAGGGTTAAGCTTCGAGAGGGAGGGCTTGTGTGAGAGCAAGGATACCCTACGCCATAGTAAAATATTGGTAAGTATCTAGGTAGGCAATTTTACTGATACTCCTTTAGTGGCTTTATCCAGTGCCCCTTTTGAAATGTATGCTCCATACCTCTGGATTCAGTTGAAAAGGGCGCCTGAGCCATCTGTATTAAAAGGGCGCCTCCATAGACTTCAATGTTATTTCTGCAAATATGGGCTACAAGGTGGTGAAAAGGGCGCCCAAGTTTTTTTTTTTCCGGCTACAAGGTTTTCAATTCGGTTACAAAAGGGTGCCCCTTTGTAGCCCATATTTTTCATTCGGCTACAAGGTTTTCAGCTACAAGGTTTGTGATTCTGCTACAATAGGACGTCCCTTTGTAGCCCATATTTTTTATTCGGCTACAATGTTTTTGATTCTGCTTCAAAAGGGCGCCCCTTTGTAGGCCATATTTTTGATTCGGCTACAAGGTTTTCAGCTACAAGGTGTTTGATTCTGCTATAATAGGGCCCCCCCCCTTTGTAGCCCATATTTTTTATTCGGCTACAAGGTTTTCGGCTATCAGGTTTTTGATTCTGCTACAAAGGGGCGCCCCTTTATAGCCCATATTTTTGATTCGGCTACAAGGTTTTCAACTACAATGTTTTAGATTCTGCTACAACAGGATGCCCCTTTGTCTCTTTTGTAGCCCATATTTTTGATTCGGGGGTGCAGAGGGGGTTAGGATTAGTCATCACAAGCAGGGGGAGGGGTCTTAGGGTTAGGCACCTCTAGGGGGGGGGGTCTTAGGGTTAGGCACCACCAGGGTATGGTTCTGTGTGAGGGTAGGGAGAAGTTAGGTCATAGTAATCAGTCTTAGGGTTAGGCACCATCAGGTGAGGACTTAGAGTTAGGCACCACCAAGGGGGGTTAGGGTTAGGCACCAGCAAGGGGGTCTTAGGGTTAGGCACCACCAGGGGGGTTAAGGTTAGGCACCACCAGGGGAGGGTTCTGTGTGAGAGTAGGGAGACGTTAGTTCATAGTAATCGTCAGGGGTTTTATGGTTAGGCACGGGGGGGGGGGGGGGGTTAGGGTCAGGCAAACCAGGGGGTCTTAGGGTTAGGCACTAGAGATGGCCCGAACGGTTCACCCCACAACAGATTATTTGAGAGGTAATCTTGTTCTTGTGATCTATTTTTTGTGTGTGTCCCACTGACACTTGTGTTGCATAGACAGCATTGGTAATTCCTACTGTGTGTGCCACTGCCAGGCCCAGCACATTTAGTGACTACCCGTGTGTGTGTGACAGGTGCACATTACCCATCACTGCATATACCTACCTGTTGTTCACAGTGCACCCACCTACCTAGGTGAGCTGAGCGCACGCAGTGTCACTGTGCCTGTCCGGTACCTGTCTGTGTGTGACAGGTGCACATTGTAATACCCACTGCATATACCTACCTGTTGTTCACTGTGCACCCACCCACCTACGTGAGCGCACGCAGTGTCACTGTGCCTGTCCGGTACCTATCTGTGTGTGACAGGTGCAAATTGTAATACCCATCACTGCATATACCTACCTGTTGTTCACAGTGCACCCACCTACTTATGTGAGCGCACACAGTGTCACTGTGCCTCTCCGATACCTGTCTGTGTGGAACAGGTGCACATTGTAATACCCATCACTGCATATACCTACCTGTTGTTCACTGTGCACCCACCCACCTACGTGAGCGCACGCAGTGTCACTGTGCCTGTTCGGTACCTGTCTGTGTGTGACAGTTGCACATTGTAATACCCACTGCATATACCTGACTGTTGTTCACAGTGCACCCACCTACCTACGTGAGCTGAGCGCACGCAGTGTCACTGTGCCTTTCCCGTACCTGTCTGTGTGTGTGACAGGTGCACATTGTAATACCCACTGCATATACCTACCTTTTGCTCACTGTGCACCCACCCACCTATGTGAGAGCACAAAGTTTCACTGTGCCTTTCCGGTACCTGTCTCTGTGTGACAGGTGCACATTGTAATACCCATCAATGCATATACCTACTACTACCTGTTATTCACTTCAGTGCACCCACCCACCTACGTGAGTGCACGCAGTTTGATATACCACTGCGTGCATACCTGTTAACTGCACCTGTGTGACTGCACATTGTATTACTCAAGTCCGTGCATACCTTTCACTTCATCCCCCCCCCCCCCCCCATATGGACAACACAGACAAAACCGGTAGAGGCAGAGGTAGAGCCAGACCCAAAGAAAGGCCACCCGGCAGGTCTGTGCAAGGTTGTGGTGATGTGATTTTGTGTGGCCCTCGACCAAAGTACAGTGCTCAGAAGAAGGCATGTCCCATCAACTTCCAAGATTGTCAGGACGTGGTTGACTATTAAACACAGAACACCTCATCTTCCGCAGCCACCAGCTTTACTCCAAGTACCACATCCGCTACATTTGAGAGTGCGCAGGAGTTAATTGGTGGGGAAATCACTGATGCACAGCCATTATTGTTACAACCAGATGAAGGCGCTAAGCAAGTTACACCACCTCATATGTCTGAGTTAGGCGACACTATGGATGTAACGTGTGCGGAGGTGGATGATGAAGTACCTGTTGTTTGTGCAGTTTTGGAGGTGTCTGAGGCAAGCAAAGCTGGGCAGGATGATTATGATTATGACGATGATACGGATCCCACGTATGTTCCCAATAGAGGAGATGACCAGGAGGACAGTTTAGAGGGGGAGTCAGAGAGGAGTAAGAGGAGATAAGTTCCTGAAAGAAGCAGGGGGAGCTTATCATCAGAAACAGCTGGTGGCAGTGTCCAGCACCATGTATCGCCACCTATGTACAGCCAGACAACATGCCCTTCAACGTCAGCTGCTGATGCCACCATGGTGCCATCACCCCAGGGGGGCTCAGCAGTTTGGAAATGTTTTAATGTGTCTGCCTCAGATCAGAGCAATGCCATCTGTTCTTTCTACCTCCAAAAATTGAGCCGTGGAAAGGCCAACACCCACGTAGGGACAAGTGCCTTACGAAGGCACATGGAGAAAAGGCGCAAACTGCAATCGGAAGAGCACCTGAGCAAAAGCAGCACACAAAAGAAAAACCACCCTCCTTCTACTCTTCCTCCTTATGGTGCATCATCTTCAGCCGCTTTCTCCCTTGCACCTTCACAGCCACCCTCCTCCACTCAGCCTCTGACCTTGAGCGGTTCCTGCTCCTCTGCCCACAGCAGCCAGGTGTCTGTGAAGGAAATCTTTGAGTGGAAGAAGCTAATTTCTGCCAGTCACCCCCTTGCCCGGTGTCTGACAGTTGGCTTGGCGGAGCTGTTAGCTCGCCAGCTGTTACCATAACAGCTGGTGGACTCTGAGGCCTTCTGTAAATTTGTGGCCATTGGGACACCGCAGTGGAAGATGCCAGGCCACAATTATTTCTCTAAAAAGGCGATACCCAAACTGTACCATGAAGTTGAGAGGCAAGTGGTGTCATCTCTGGCACACAGCATTGGGTCAAGGGTCCACCTGACCACTGATGCCTGGTCTGCCAAGCACGGTCAGGGCAGGTACATTAGTTACACAGCCCATTGGGTCAACCTGGTGACCGATGGCAAGCAGGGAGTACATGGCTGTGCAGCGGAATGGCTGTGCAGCGGACCAACTAGTGACACCTCCACGCAGTGGCGTAGCTAGAAACCTCTGGGCCCCGATGCGGAATCTGGATGTGGGCCCCCCCTCGCAACACCCGAAGCACACACATATCCAAATCCCCATAGCCGTGCATGGCATGGCTATATCAATTCCGCTTTCTAGCAGCATGGCTGCCACGTTCAATTTGCAAACATACGCAGCACCCAGAGGAAATAGGGCAATTAGTAGCAAGATGCCAGTCTGAAGGAAAATAATCGTTATGTGCGCAGCATTCACCCGATAATAATTATTATGTGCGCAGCATTCACCAGAAAATCGTTATGTGCGCAGCATTCACCAGAAAATATTAGTTATGTGCGCAGCATTCACCAGATAATAATTGTTATGTGCGCAGCATTCACCAGAAAATTGTTATGTGCGCAGCATTCACCAGAAAATAATCGTTATGTGCGCAGCAGTCACCAGAAAATAATCGCAATGTGGGATCATTCACCAGAAAACATATGCAATATGGGAGCATTCACCAGAAAATAAACGCAATGTGGGAGCTTTCACCAGAAAATAAACACAATGTGGGAACTTTCACCAGAAAATAAACGCAATGTGGGGGCATTCACCAGAAAATAAACGCAATGTGGGGGCATTCACCAGAAAATAATCGTTATGTGGGGAAAGTCACCAGAAAATAATCGTTATGTGGGGGCAGTCACCAGAAAATAATTGTTATGTGGGGAGCAGTCACCAGAAAATAATCGTTATGTGCGGGCAGTCACCAGAAAATAATTGTTATGTGGGGAGCAGTCACCAGAAAATAATCGTTATGTGGGGGCAGTCACCAGAAAATAATCGTTATGTGGGAAGCAGTCACCAGAAAATAATCGTTATGTGGGGGCAGTCACCAGAAAATAATCGTTATGTGGGGGCAGTCACCAGAAAATAAACCTGTACAAATAAAAAAAATTCACTCACCTGGCCAGCCTCTGACGTGAGCTCCCCGACGTGCAACCAGCCTCCCTTGTGCAGCTCCTCTAGCGACGATCCTGCAGCGGAGCAGCTAGTTTCTCCCTAGCTGACAGGCAGAGTGCAGGGCTACGGGAAGATGGCGCCCGAAGCCCTGTACTGGAGACACAAATAGTCTCTAGTGCAGGGCTTCGGCAGCCATCTTGCCGTAGCCCTGCTCTGCCTCCGGGAGAAACTGGCTGCTCCGCTGCAGCATCCTGCTCTGCCTTCGGGAGCCAGTCCCCGGGATTTCAACACCTGGCGGGTCCAGGCCCCCGGGTCCCTCCCCCGCCTCTTTAGGAGGCGGGCCCGGTCGCCACGGCGACCCCTGCGACCACGGGCCCATTCCTCCACGGCTTGCAGGCAGGCCTCCTGCCACCTTCTCTCCTCCTGCTACATCCTCTTCGCTGTCATCAACCTCATCCTCCTTGGCTGAGTGGCAGTTCAACTCTACTGGTGCTGCGATCTCCTCTCCAGCTACACAGCCCCAGCTCCCTAAGCCCTATGCTGCATGCCAGGTACTATGGTGTCATGCCATCTTAGACATGTCTTGCCTCAAAGCGGCAACGTGGTGTGTGACAACGGCAGCAATCTCCTTTCCGCTTTGAATTTGGGAAAGCTGACACATGTACACTGCATGGCAAATGTGCTGAATCTAGTCATTCAAAGATTTGTGTCAAAGTACTTAGAGGACGTCCTGAAGCAGGCAAGGAAGTTGTGTGGGCATTTCAGGCGGTCTTACATGGCCATGGCACGTTTTGCATACATTCAGCGGAGAAACAACTTGCCGGTGAAACGCTTGATTTGTGACAGCCCGACTCGCTGGAATTCGACCCTGCTCATGTTCTCTCGCCTGCTAGAACAGGAGAAAGCCATCACCCAGTACCTCCACAGTTTCAGTAGAAGGACACAATCTGGGGAGATGGGGATGTTCTGGCCTAACAACTGGACACTGATGCAAAATGCATGCAGGCTCATGCGGCCGTTTGAGGAGGTGACCAACCTGGTGAGTCGCAGTGAAGGCACCATCAGCGACTTGATCCTGTACGCTTACTTCCTGGAGCGTGCCGTGCGTAGAGTGGTGGATCAAGCTGTGGAGGAGCGTGAAGAGGAACAGTTACAGAAGGAAGTGTTGTGGGATCAATTCACATCAGAACCAGATGTTTCCTCAACACCTGCGGCAGCACAGAGGGGGGAGGAGGAGGAAGGGTTCTGTATGAGAGTCGGGAGAAGTTAGGTCATAGTAATCACCAGGGTTTCTTAGGGTTAGACACCACCGGGGGGGGGTTTAGGGTTAGGCACCACCAGGAAGGGGTTAGGGTTTGGCACCACGAGGGGGGGGGGTCTTAAGGTTAGGCACCATCAGGGGAGGGTTCTGTGCAAGAGTAGGGAGAAGTTAGGTCATAGTAATCACTTTTCACACCTATATCTAGAACCCTTTTATGCCCCAACAAATTATGCCTTTAACAGCATCCTTAATATAAACTAAAACTAGCTTTTCGGCTAGTTTTAGTTTATATTAAGGAGGCACCCTGTGTAGCTGAATTTGGCATATGGGCTACACCAGGCACCCTCTGTAGTCGAATTTGGCATGTGGGCTACACCCGGTGCCCTTTTTTCCAGGCGCCCTTTTCAAATGTATGCATACCAATATTTATACTGATTAATATACCCCATTGCACATAACACTAACAACTTGGCCACTACCTAGATATTGCAGGTGGCTCTAACTTTATAGCGTGCACTAGGTCAGTGACATAAATAATGCTAAGTAAGGCTTTGTTCACACCGTGTACATTTCGGTAGCATGTATGGTGTGTGAAACACAAGAACGTCAGAATGCGCTGTGCAGCAGTACGATGCGCTTTCGCACTGCTGTATACATTTTCGGCAAAGCACAGCACTGATCCCATTCACTGTAATGAATGGGATCAGCAGCGCAGGGCAACGCAGATGTGGAATCCCACACCATCTGCGTTGCCCTGCGTGCATATTGCCTTCCAAAACGCACGACCATTGTGTTGCCTAATGTGAACAAGGCCTAATGAATGGGATCAGCTATGCTGCGTATGGCAACACAGATGGCGTGCACTTGCGTGCGTAGCGTTCCAAACACACGGCCATCTGCATTGCCTAATGTGAACGAGGCCTAATGCATATGCATTGCAATGTTACTGTTAATTAGTGAAAATGCCCAGTAAGGGCCAGTGCACACCATAAACCTTTAGCAGATCCGCAAAACGCTAGAGGTTTTTGAAGCAGAGTGATTCTAGGCATGTTTAGAGAGGTTTTCTAAACATGCCTAGCGTTTTTTTTGCAGCGTTTTTGTGTAACAGATTTCTATATTGTTACAGTAAGGGCCCGTTCAGATCACAAATGAGGATGGCCACGCGTACGGAACGCGTGCGGACTGCAACGCGTACAAATGCACGCCATCCGCGTTTGTGTGCGTTGCGTGGCTGATCCCATCACTGAAAAGTGAATAGGACAGCCGCGCGTTTTGACAAAATCTGCGTGCAGCATGCGTTCCCGGACCGCACAGGTCAGGAACGCATGCAGTGTGAACATGAGACAGTGCACTCTATGCACTGTCTGATGTCGTGTGTGTCGGCCTCCTGCACGCGTTTCCAAAACGCGGCTGGAAACACGTGCAGTCTGAACGGGCCCTTAAGCTGTTACTGAACAGCTTCTGTAACAAAAACGCCTGGAAAACCACTCTGATCTAGCGTTTTTCAGAGCAGTTTTCCACTTCCCTATACTTTAACATTGAGGCAGAAACACTTCAGAACTGTAAAAAATGCTGCAGCCCCGAGTTTGCGTTTGTGGAATGAACGACCCACTCTGGTGTGCACCATCCCATTCACTTTCATTAGCCAAGCGGTTTTCCCCCTGCAAGTGTTTTAAAAAACGCTCCAGAACCGTTCCAGTGTGCACCAGCCCTTTTTTTTCAGGAACAGCATCAGGACATACTCAGTTTATCTATACCAATATGTAGCAAAACTTTCAAGGAAGGAACCACAGGGTGGATGGTACATACCAAAAATGCACATAAAAGTATTTTTATCAAATATTGTATACATTTTAATAGTATCAAACAATGTACAGAAAAATCCTTAATATTGGCCAAACTTCAATACCTGAACTACCCTATATCCACTACTAGGAACTCCCTACATCCATCCATTCAACATGTCATACAGAAAAAACCCCTTGACAAATAGATGAGGTGCACCTCAATATGCGTCAAAAAATGGTTCGTATGGCTGCTCATAAAAGTTCCTCCACGGTTGCAGAGTAATAACAGTCCCCCTCTGAACAGCGACTGTATGGCAAACATATGCAACAACGAAGTGTCAGCACAGACTGATATCAAAGCAGCATTAGTCACAGCAGGAGTCATGCAAGTTTGAGCTTGGTTAAATGCAGCACATACAGCACATGAGTCTCCTCTAGGCAGAGGATGCAGCAAGCAGTAGATGCAGCAAGCAGTTAAACAGTGGCAAACGGCAAAAGCATCACAACATCCGTGTCAGCTGAGCATCATAGGCACACTGTCAGTGTACATTGGCTGAGTACATTCCGTACAGGCATACATGCCTTCAGCCAGTAAGCAGCAGTCTCTTATCCAAGAATACCTTAGAGATGGCGTCCTGATAATGGTTGCTGTATGCTTGGTTATCCTCCAGAATCCAGAGTGTCTCTTGGCAATGGGGCAATAATGCTGTATGTAGCCCCTCAAGATCGTATGGGCCAGTGTGCATGGAGGGAGTCCAAGTAGTCCGAGCAGTAGGAGAGTCGGGCAGACACACGGTGACGCCAGCTATAGCCCCGACATGTTTCACGAGCTTCCTGCTCGTTTCCTCAGGAGGCGTGGCTCACCGCTCTATCAGCAGCATGGCATTAAATGGGCCTAACAAACCAATCACTAAGCTGAGGGGCGGGACAGCCCGACCACGCCTCCCATCCATTGACGGCGACACCCATCACTCCCCCAGCAACACCCACCTCCTGTCGCAGCAAACCGGCGCCCAGGGAGGGAGAGGGGGAACAACGCGCACCAACCGCACAGTGCCGCACGGAGCACCGCCGCCCAGGCAACCCGGGACAAGGCGGGACTCCGCGCGCGCATACGGAGGGGGGCTGAGGCCGCGCCGCGCCGCCCAGCGACGCACAAAAACACACCACAAAGGTACAGACTAACATTCAAAGCTTACATATTCAATATAAGACCTGCAACATAGGTACAGTGTACATATAGATAAGCTATCAGAAATTAACTAGACTGCTAAGCGAAGTATACACGCTGCAGCTAGAATGGCTAGACTTACGCCTGAATCTCCAAGAACACTAAATAAAGAACAGTGTCCATTCACTGTGTCAGGGGAGCAGACAACAGCCGGGACAACAGGCAGCCCAGACGATACAAGAAGGTAAGGCCCAGGAAAAAGAGGGCAGGAGACACCCGCCAGACACCAACATGCAGACAAAGAGATTAAACAGGTAAAAAAGATGCAAAGCCCTCCATCTCATTCAAACCAGGGGGGACTGTTGCCTTCAAATCAAAAATCCACCGACATTCCCTTTGCTTCAGCAATCTATCCTGGTTGCCACCTCTAATGGACCCATGTATACGGTCCAACCCCACGAATCTCAAACCACTATAGTTACCCCCATGGTATTGTCTAAAGTGCTGGCCGACGGGTGCAGTGGAGTTCACATTTTTAATACTTTTAATATGTTCCGATATGCGTTCACGCAATTCGCATGTCGTTTTGCCAATGTAAAAAGCCCCGCAGGGGCACATCAGCATATACACAACAAATTTAGTGATACAATTAACATAGTGTGATAACCTCCACTGCCTACCATCCGGAAGCAAGACAGACCCACCGACATACATATGTCTACAAAACTTACAGCCACCGCAGGTGTAAGTACCAAGAGTCCGACAATGTGGCCTTGGACCATCCACTCCATCAAAGTGACTCCTAACCAAAGAGTCCCTCAATGAAGGTGCCCTGCGAAAAGCAACATTGGGTCTTGGTGAAACAAAGGGAGATAATTGCGGGTCATTGCATAAAATGTACCAGTATTTGTCCAGAGCATGCGTAATCAAATCATGCTCGGAGCAATATCGAGTACAAAACCTTGTCTGCTGATTGGTGGATCGAGTTATCTTATTTGAATTGAGTAGTCTGGCCCAATCGCTATTATACGCTCGTTTGAAGGCCTGTCTAAGAATTGTGTCACTGTAACCTCGTGCCTGAAAGCGTGTGCGTAGAGCCCCTGCCTCCTGTAAAAAGGACTCATCACTGGTGCAGTTACGTCGAACTCTCAGGTATTGGCCAACAGGAATACCCCTTACTGTATGTGCCGGATGACAGCTAGTGGCCTGTAGGAGGGCATTGGTTGACGTCTCCTTCCTGAATAGGCTGGTATGTATAGATCCCCGCCGATCACAACTGACCATAAGATCCAAAAAAGAAATAGAATTCTGATCATAATTAAAAGTGAATCGCAAATTTCGGTCATTATCATTTAGGCATTCCACGAATGCCTTCAAATCCCTCTGGCCACCAGACCAAAGTATGAAGATGTCATCGATATACCTGTGCCAGACCAAGATCCGGCACAGGTACATCGAGAGTCCCTCGTTAGCAAACAGATACCGTTCCCACTCCCCCAGGTACAGGTTTGCGTACGACGGGGAACACGTTGTCCCCATCGCCGCACCCTGCACCTGGAGGTAATGTTCACCATCAAACACAAAAATGTTGTTGGTCAGTAAAAATTGTAAAAGAAGCAACAAAAGTTTGTTGTGATCGGCAGACTCCAACCCCAGCTCACTGAGGAAGGTGCCAACTGCCATAACCCCCAAATCATGTGGAATAGATGAATAGAGGGCCTCGACGTCCAGGGTGACAAGCATGGTGCCCGGAGGGACCTGCAGACCATCAATTGTTCTTAAAAAGTGGGAAGTGTCTCTTATATAGGATGGGAGAGATTGCACGTGTGGTTGGAGATGCTTATCAATATATACACTCACTTTTTCCGTTAAAGAGAATCTGTATTGTTAAAATCGCACAAAAGTAAACATACCAGTGCGTTAGGGGACATCTCCTATTACCCTCTGTCACAATTTCGCCGCTCTCCGCCGCATTAAAAGTGGTTAAAAACAGTTTTTAAAAGTTTGTTTATAAACAAACAAAATGGCCACCAAAACAGGAAGTAAGTTGATGTACAGTATGTCCACACATGGAAAATACATTCATACACAAGCAGGCTGTATACAGCCTTCCTTTTGAATCTCAAGAGATCATTTGTGTGTTTCTTTCCCCCTGCAGCTATCTTCCACTGAAGTGTCAGGCTGTTTCTTCCTGCAGAGTGCAGACAGCTCTGCCTGTATGTAATGACTCAGTATGTGAAAGCCCAGCCAGCTCAGAGGACGATTTATCCAGCTTGTAAAAGATAAGAGAGAAGAGAGAAGCTGTCCTAATCTAAATAATACACAGGCAGTGTGCAGAGAGGGGCCTGGAGGGGGGAGATGCAATACAGAACCACAACACTGAAGAACTTGGCAGCCTTCCAGACACAGGCTGACAAGTCTGACAAGAGAGAGATAAGTTGATTTATTACAGAGATGGTGATAGTAGAACGTGCTGCAGTAAGCCAGAACACATTAGAATAGCTTTTGGAACTTGTAGGATGATAAAAAACAGGATGCAATTTTTGTTACGGAGTCTCTTTAAAGACCCACAGCCGGATACAATCGGTCGGCCTGGTGGTTTCTCCAGACCCTTATGCACCTTTGGAAGTGCATAAAAGGTCGGAGTCACGGGATGTAATACTTTCATGAAATCATAAATCTCCATAGAAATGACACCACACTGCAATGCCCCATCTAGAATAGCATATAAATCCGATTGACACCGTGTCACCCTAGACGCCGGAACCCTCCTATAGCAGTCACGATTAGAGAGTATCTGCACACACATATCCTTATAGGCCATGCTGGACATCACCACCACATTACCGCCCTTATCAGATGGTTTAATCACCCAGTCCCTTTTGGATTTGAGTGTCTCAATCGCCATTAATTCTTCACCAGTGAGATTGGCAGGGTCAGTGCGCACACGCAGTCGTAATATCTCCCTCTCCACAGATGCTACAAATGTCTCTGTAAGTTAGTATTGAGAGACAGAGGGGGATATTTTTGAGACCTATTTCTAAATTGGTCACTATTCACCTCCATAGAGGAGGGAGGAGGAAAAGGGAGGGAGAAGGGGACGCCAGCCGAAGAGGCCCCCGCCTCCGCGCTTGGGCTCAAATTGGGGCCCAAGCAACCCTCCCCTGGCACTTCATCAACCAGATCATATAGGTCTTGTAGCGTACGACGATCTAATTCAGTCAATGCGCTACGAGAAGTCCACACGTTTCCAGGTGGGCACCCTGTATTCGCACGTGTGCATAGTGATTGTAACAATATCTTACGACCAAAAAGGTGGAGATCTTTAACTACCTCAAATTTGTCCATGTTGTAGGTGGGGCAAAACCCCAAACCACGACGAAGGACATTCAAAAATGCCGCTAGGAATATCCTCATTAGTTAAATTAATCACCTGCAAATCCGACGAAAAGGCGGCCACCGGGGAAGCAGAGGCATCAGCCCCACAAGAGGCTAATCTAAAAAAGTGCCAGAGGAGGACGGCGGCACGGACGCACAGGCCCCAAGGCCACCATCCCCCTGTCCCTCGCACGACTCCTTTAACTGCGTTTCGACCTGACATTGTGTCAATTGGGTCGCCTTTTTCCTACTATTTACTCGTCTCGGGCCCCCATCTCCCTTGACTACTGCAGCGATGTCAGTTTTGGAGCGTAGATTATATATTTTAGACTGGTTCCGGTTGGATGCAGAACCGTGGGACACTGAGCTTGCTGTACTGGTGCTTATTACTGAGCCCTCAGACTCTTCGCCCGCACTAGAAGATGGCGGTTGATTTGGATTTTTTGGAGGACGAGGTTTTTTCTCGCCAAACCGAGGTTCTTTAAAGCCCCACTTATAAGCAGTTCCCAATCTATAGGCCAGTCTATCCCTGAGGATCTTTTGGTCTCTTTTGACCACTAGTTCCTGGTTGAACTTCTTAATATGAGTTATAAGCTCAGTGTTTCTTTTCTCATATAAAGGATCATCGCTGCACATAATCAAAGAATCAGTGACCTTTGTAATCTCCTTATCTATATTTTTTAATTCTTCCTCATCTAGCTCATTCATTAAGGTAAGGCAGCCATTAGCACATGTCTCAAAATTCTTTTCCCATCTAGCTTTGAACTCGGGAGAGAGATTCTTCCTATGTGGAAAGACCTGAATGCGCAACCATAATGGTGCGAAATGATCATTCAAGTATTCACGATTGTACTTGATGTTCCACCATAGACGAGATTTCTGCTCGTACAGACGATTTAATTTTCTAAATCCACCATTTACTAGCTGGCGAGCATTCCTACCCTCCTGTGTCCGAGAGCACTCCTCCTCCACCTGGGCAACCAGAGTATCCCACTGCAACATACTCCCCCGACACCGAACGGACAAAATTTGCAGGACTGAATGTCGAGCTACTACTCTACTGGAATCTAGTGTCCTTTTAACCCAAATAAACCAGGTATACCTCCTAACATAGAGAGTAGAGCTTGCCGACCTTCAGAATACCATTCATTTGGTAATGTCCATCCACCAAATTATAAAGCAAAACTTTCAAGGAAGGAACCACAGGGTGGATGGTACATACCAAAAATGCACATAAAAGTATTTTTATCAAATATTGTATAAATTTTAATAGTATCAAACAACGTACAGAAAAATCCTTAAAATTGCCCAAACCTCAATACCTGAACTACCCTATATCCACTACTCCCTACATCCATCCATTCAACATGTCATACAGAAAAAACCCCTTGACAAATAGATGAGGTGCACCTCAATATGCGTCAAAAAATGGTTCGTATGGCTGCTCATAAAAGTTCCTCCACGGTTGCAGAGTAATAACAGTCCCCCTCTGAACAGCGACTGTATGGCAAACATATGCAGCAACGAAGTGTCAGCACAGACTGATATCAAAGCAGCATTAGTCACAGCAGGAGTCATGCAAGTTTGAGCTTGGTTAAATGCAGCACATACAGCACATGAGTCTCCTCTAGGCAGAGGATGCAGCAAGCAGTAGATGCAGCAAGCAGTTAAACAGTGGCAAACGGCAAAAGCATCACAACATCCGTGTCAGCTGAGCATCATAGGCACACTGTCAGTGTACATTGGCTGAGTACATTCCGTACAGGCATACATGCCTTCAGCCAGTAAGCAGCAGTCTCTCATCCAAGAATACCTTAGAGATGGCGTCCTGATAATGGTTGCTGTATGCTTGGTTATCCTCCAGAATCCAGAGTGTCTCTTGGCAATGGGGCAATAATGCTGTATGTAGCCCCTCAAGATCGTATGGGCCAGTGTGCATGGAGGGAGTCCAAGTAGTCCGAGCAGTAGGAGAGTCGGGCAGACACGCGGTGACGCCAGCTATAGCCCCGACATGTTTCACGAGCTTCCTGCTCGTTTCCTCAGGGGGCGTGGCTCACCGCTCTATCAGCAGCATGGCATTAAATGGGCCTAACAAACCAATCACTAAGCCGAGGGGCGGGACAGCCCGACCACGCCTCCCATCCATTGACGGCGACACACGTCATTCCCCCAGCAACACCCACCTCCTGTCGCAGCAAACCAGCGCCCAGGGAGGGAGAGGGGGAACAATGCGCGCCAACCGCACAGCGCCGCACGGAGCACCGCCGCCCAGGCAACCCGGGACAAGGCGGAACTCCGCGCGCGCATACGGAGGGGGGCTGAGGCCGCGCCGAGCCGCCCAGCGATGCACAAAAACACACCACAAAGGTACAGACTAACATTCAAAGCTTACATATTCAATATAAGACCTGCAACATAGGTACAGTGTACATATAGATAAGCTATCAGAAATTAACTAGACTGCTAAGCGAAGTATACACGCTGCAGCTAGAATGGCTAGACTTACGCCTGAATCTCCAAGAACACTAAATAAAGAACAGTGTCCATTCACTGTGTCAGGGGAGCAGACAACAGCCGGGACAACAGGCAGCCCAGACGATACAAGAAGGTAAGGCCCAGGAAAAAGAGGGCAGGAGACACCCGCCAGACACCAACATGCAGACAAAAGATCAAACAGGTAAAAAAAATCATCATCAGCATCAGGACATACTCAGTTTATCTATACCAATATTTATACTGATTAATATACTGTATCTCTTATATAGGTTTTATGACTCGCACTTAGTTTGCCTTATACTGAAAGTTAGACCTTTTTTTTGCATTCTCAGCCGACCCTGGTGAGCCATTTATATCTGGATATACTTTTCTCACGGGAAGACTGTGCTAGAATGTTTAACAAACGAGATAGAGCTCCATACCATACCATGTAATAACAACAATCATAGTGTCTTCTATCAATCTACTGAAAAGGCTGCTAAATGTGAACTACAGGCCAACATGACACTAATGCAAAGGCATTAACGTAAACCTGTAGTTGAACTAAATATACACTGCTAATGGTATTGTGCTGCACCCTCAGCAGTGTTTGAACCGATCTATAATGATTATGGACTTGATTACTAAGATTCTCTTGAGCTGGGGAACATTTGGAAGCATACGCGATAGAACCTGATACAGATCTGTTGGGGTGTCAGAGTTAAATACTTACCTGATTGGCCGTAAGGTGAGAGACATTTGTAGACTGACATATTTTGTGACCGATATATTTATTCCCTTTTGAACAATGCACATTGCCTGGATGTCCTACTTTACCTCAAATCATTTTAGCCATAAACCCTGAGCAAGCATGCTGCTGATCAGATGTTTCTGACAATTTCATTTTAAAATGTAAAATACATATGTAAACATACACATAAGTAGCATGTTTCTCCCAGTGTAAAATGCTTTTCTCCTATATAACCTGTAACTTACACTAGGTAGTAAAATTGTTGCCTGCTCTGACAGGTTTTGGACAAGTCACTCTCCTCATGGGGATTCTCAGTATTTCCTGTAGACCCCATTCACAGTGATTAGTTATGTTGCAAAATAATTCTGTATGTCAATTTACTAGCCATACAATTCTATGGGCCTGTTCACAGTACTGCATTGTAACAGATCACATTATTCTAACTCGCTGCATGCAGGATTTTATTAAAGTCTATGTCCAGTCTCCTTGCAGTTCACACTCATTATAACGTGTGCGTTATGCAACTGACCACTGTGAACCGAGCATTATTCTTCACAAAAGCAATCCCTAGCAGAAACTGGCCACGACATCCCCTTTAATTCCTTTTACCTTTGTCACAGCTTACCATTCATCCCTCAGACACTGAGGGGATTCTAAAGACATCCAGCACTGTAGGCAAAATAACCCTTGGGTTGATTGGTGAGTCCACACACAATACAATTTTGATTGCATGTACAATCTATACAATCTACAATCTCGTCCAGAGATCGGGTAAGCTGCCACCACTTCTCATTTGAGCATGAGAAGACACTATGCTAAGGCCCTGTTTACACTTAATCAGTTGGTGCACATTTTTCTTCTTCTCCATAGCAGTGCATTGTGAAAAAGATTTCAGTTAAAATGCTTTAAAGAGAAACTCCAACCTAGAATTGAACTTTATCCCAATCAGTAGCTGATACCCCTTTTTACATGAGAAATATAATGCTTTTCACAAACAGACCATCAGGGGGCACTGTATGACTGATTTTGTGCTGAAACCCCTCCCACAAGAAGCTCTGGGACTGCGGTACTCTGGGCAAACTGCCACAATGTAACAATGTTAACAGACAGGAAATAGCTGTTTACAGCTGTCTCTAACAGCTAAAACAGCTAGGAGCAGCTACATAACCTGCCCACAGTAAAAATGTCACCATGTAATAAATGTCAGAATGTAAATCGGGGAGAGGAAAGATTTTACAATGAGCAAACACTGACTAAATCATTTATACATAATTATGGTAAAAAATGAAGCACTTTTTTTACTACATTATTTTCACTGGAGTTCCTCTTTAAGTATGAACTGTGCCATAGGAAAACATGGGACTTACTTTGAAAATCAGTTGTCCTTTCAGTTATAACTGAGAGCAACTGATTAAGTTGTTTGCACTTTGCACGTGGCACTTTGCACTTTGCACGTGGCACTTTGCACTTTGTACATGTTTGCACGTTGCACTTTGCACGTGTTTGCACTTTTCACGTGGCCCTTTCCACTTTGTACATCTTTGCACTTTGCACGTGGCACTTTGCACTTTGCATTTGTTTGCACTTTGCACGTGTTTGCACTTTGCACGTGTTTGCACTTTGCACGTGGCACTTTGCACGTGTTTGCACGTGGCACTTTGCACTTTTGCACGTGTTTGCACGTGGCAGGCAGCAGCTGGCCTGGTGTGTGCACAGCACACACACAGACACATAGCAGCTGCAGCAGCACTGGAGCACACACTCTGACTGTCACACTATGACATCAATCAAGCTAATTAACGATTTAATAATAGTGTAGTGATAGTGAAGGGGTTAATCACTGAACAGCTTATCACTGTGTGTACAGCCCTTGCTAGGCCAGCACCCAGCAGCACTGGACATCAAGCTAATTAACGATTTAACAATAGTGTAGTGATAGTGAAGGGGTTAATCACTGAACGGCTTAGGTTTATCACTGTGGACAGCCCTTTGTAGGCCAGCAGCACTGGAGCATGTCTCTCAGTGAGCATTCACAAGCAAGGGACGATATGTCTCATCATAGCCGGCCTCCTTATTATACAGGGGGGCTGGCCAGTGTTCCTTTCTGTGATTGGGTGCCAGGGCTTAGGCTGGGAGCCCTCTGATTGGCTCAATGAGGTCAGGTGGGGCTGACCAGGGTTCCCCTCTGTGATTGGTTGCTAGGACTTCTGCTGGGAGCCCTCTGATTGGCTCCAAGACGTCCTGGATGTCATACAGTACCTCAATGGTCGGATATCTGCCGGATATCCGTGGTATCAGCGGGTACCCGCATTTCCCTGCCAACTACGCAGATAGCTATCCGGATTTGGTCCAGGTATCCGGAATCTGAATCCGGTCAGATAGCTGAAAAATGGTCGGATATCCGGGTTACCCGGATATCCGGAATCCGGATGAGCACCACTGGTCTTGAACCTAGGCCTAATGTTAATTGACAGCCATTTTTTTTGTTGGAGGGCAGGGATTTTAAGTCCCCACATCATCAATTAGTGTTCCCCTTTATAAAATAATGATGCTACATGCTTCATATACCCTAAAAAAAATTTTTAAAACAATTTAAAGGCCACTTCCGGTTTTCTACCCGGATATCCGAATCCGCCGGATGCTAGGGTCAGATATCTGAATCTGATCCGGATTTTGAAAAAGGGGTATCCGAGCAGCACTGACCGGAAGAGGCCTTTAAATTGCTTTAAAAACGTTTTTAGGGTATATGAGGCATGTAGCATCGTTATTTTGTAAAGGGGAACACAGCCAAGACACCTCCAAATAATTACGCAGCAATTGTGTTTTGGGTTAAATATAGGTGGTATCAGTGGCCTGTGGCACCCTGGCCTGGTGATGGGAGCTGCACAGGCAGCAGGAGCAGGACAATGCAGCAGCATCAGGTGTAATGTGTGCCAGGAGCATGCCGGATGTGGCACATTGCAATTGGCACATAGCACATGTCACATGGCACTTGGCACGTGTCACGTGGCACTTGGCACATGTCATGTGTTACGTGGCACTTGGCACGTGTCACGTGGCACTTGGCATGTCACATGGCACTTGGCAAATGTCACGTGACACGTGCCAAGTACCACGTGACACGTGACATGTGCCAAGTGACAGTCAGA
Source organism: Hyperolius riggenbachi (assembly GCF_040937935.1). Lineage (NCBI taxonomy): Eukaryota > Metazoa > Chordata > Amphibia > Anura > Hyperoliidae > Hyperolius > Hyperolius riggenbachi. The sequence goes on from NC_090648.1 coordinate 356,605,711, forward strand.
CAGCAGAGGAGAACACTAACTGCACTAACTGTCACAGCACAGCAGTTCTGTAGAAAGCTAACACAGTAATACTACTACTCTAACAACTATTAGCACACTGACTGCATGACTACAGTACAAACTACACAATAACACAGTAATCCTATCCTCTAATCCCTAACCTATACCTAAGGCTAATAGCTGGCCAGCAGGCAGAAGCTGGCCTGGTCTGTGCACAGCACACACACAGACACATAGCAGCTGCCTGCAGCACACACTCTGATTGTCACACAAATGACATCAAGCTTAATTAATGATTAGACAATAGTGTAGTGATAGTGAAGGGGTTAACTGAACCGCTTTCTGTTTATCACTGCTAGGCCAGCAGCACTGGAGCACACACTCTGACTGTCATACAATGACATCAATCAAGCGAATTAACGATTTATCAATAGTGTAGTGATAGTAGTGAAGGGGTTTATCACTGAACAGCTTATCACTGTGTACAGCCCTTGGCCCAGCAGTACTGGAGCACACACTCTGAGTGTCACACTATGGGCTTGATTCACAAAGCGGTGCAAACACTTTGCACGCCTGTGAAAACCCCTTTATCACGCCTAAACTCAGTTTAGGCATGATAAGAAGAAACTCGCGCGAATTTTCCACGCGCAAAGTGTTGCGCGTGCAACCGCGCACGCGCGCGCGCAGCGGCCCCCGCTTCGCGCGAAGCTCCCATTAAGCCCTATGGGACTTTGCGTACGCGCGGAAACTTTGCGCGAGTTAGAGCACAAAGCGGTGATAACTTTGCTGGTGCAAAGGTTATCACGCCTAAAGTCTTTTAGGCGTGATAACTGAGTTATCACCGCTTTGTGAATCGAGCCCAATGACATCAATCAAGCTAATTAACAATTTAACAATAGTGCAGTGATAGTTGTGAAGGGGCTAATCACTGAACAGCTTTAGGTTTATAACTGTGTACAGCCCCCTTGCTAGGCCACCAGCACTGGAGCATGTCTCTCAGTGAGCATTCAGCAAGCTAATACGATATGTCTCATCATGGCAGCTCTCCTTATTATACAGGGGGCTGGCCAGTGTTCCTTTCTGTGATTGGGTGCCAGGGTTTAGGCTGGGAGCCCTCTGATTGGCTCAATGAGGTCAAATGGGGCTGGGCAGGGTTCCCCTCTGTGATTGGTTGCTAGGGCTTCTGCTGGGAGCCCTCTGATTGGCTCCAGGACGTCAGCTCCTTAGTTACAGTATTTCGGATCTGCATATCCGCAATATCCAGGTTATGCGGCCAAATATCCGCAGATAGCTAGCCGTATTTCTAGAGAAATCCGGAATCCAGAATCAGATCCGGATAGCGTAAAAATGGTCGGATATCCAGGTTACCCGGATATCCGGAATCCTGATGAGCAGCACTGCTATTTACCAGGCCTGCCAGCAGGAGGTATTGTGTTTATGGCCCTCTCTACAGCAGAGATAAATAACAAAAATACTTCCTGTAGAAAGCTCTGAAATGTCATTCCTGAATCCTGACAGAAACACATTGCTTGTAAGCAACTCAAACTTAAAGGACTTATGAAGTGAAACCCAAAAAAATAAAAGTTCAGTACCTCTTTTCAATTGCAGTCCTCCTGTGAGACGATCCAATCTGCGCCCTCCCTTTCACTGTCAGTAGCTTTATTATCTCTCTACAGGTTCGGGACTCCGGGAGCAGACCCCGGCCCTCCTCAGGGTCGCCTTATCTGATGTAGATAAGGATTGCTGCTTTAAATTCAGCTAGTGCAAGTCTAAGCCCTATCCATCAGCATCCTCGCTCTCAGCCTCTCAGCCGTCTCATATAAATCACTGCGTCTGAGACACACTGTATTGTGTGTTTGCTAATAGTGATGTGAGCACACTGGCATGATGCATACCAGACCACTATATAGAGAAAACAAAGCAACAGGCACTACAATCTCTAGTGCGTTGCAAATTAAAGTAATTTGGGAGGAGTGGGGTATCACTGCGCACTGCCTCTGAAGACGCTCATGTGAGCAAAACGTTCGTTAGGCGGGTCATGGCTCCCACCTCACCCCACAGCCTTCAGATCGGGTAGGAAGTTTTTCTTATGGAATGAAGCTTGTAACTTTATGTACAGCCGGATGGAATAAAGCTGTTTTTATCCACTAAGGAGTTGCATGTGCCAACCTATCTTCTACTTTTGAACATGATGTATACCAGACGGCTGAGAGCGATGACACAATGCATAGGGCTTTAGACTTGCACTAGCTGAATTTAAAGCAGTGATCCTTATCTACATCAGATAAGGCGACCCTGGGGAGAGTCGAGGTCTGCTCCAGAGCCTGTAGAGAGATAATAAAGCTACTGAAAGTGAAAGGGAGGGCGTGGATTGTCTCACAGGAGGACTGCAATTGAAAAGAGGTACTGAACTACTTTTTTTTTTGTTTCGCATTGTAGGTCCTTTAAGGGGAATTTTGGAGCACGTCTTTGAGCACTTACTTTTGTGTATTAATGGAGAACAGTGATGCTCATCTGAGCTAGGATATCCGAGTTACTCGGATATCCTAGCTCTTTTTTCACTATTTGAGCTTGAATACCGAGCTCAAATAGTATTAGCTATCCGGGCTGTGCTATCCGAGCGCACTCCAATAGCAAGCAGCTATCCGGAGATATCGTAGCTATCCGAGCTCGGATAGCGTCACATGCTCGGATAGCATCACATGCTCGGATAGCGTCACGACAGACGTCACCTCGAGTCCTCACAAGCGAATCAGAGGACTCCCAGCCCTCTGACTGCAGCCAATCACAGAGGGGGAGCCTGGCCAAGCACCCCTCTATAAATAGCGGACGCCATCTTGCCGCACTCGTCCTGCTTGCGACTTACTGACTGATTGTACTGAGAGAACTGCTCCAGTGCTTTTTGTCTGTGTGCAAGTGCATTTCTATTGTTCTAAACCAAGCGTTTTTACACTCCAACACTTGATCTTCAACTGTATTGCTTTGTATTGTAGATAGATTGTATTTTAGGCAGTTTAGTTTGTGTGATTAGGGACTAGGGAGGGAGACTGTCACTGGTGCTGCTGCAGGCCTGCAGCCAGCAGCGAGGCCCTGTGCCTAGGCAAGGCAGCCTGCCCTGCTCTGTGGTCTAGTCTCTACCTTACCTGTGCTCTCAATTGTCCTACTCTGTACTACTACTTCTGTGTTAGATAGATTATTGTACTATTTTGTAGTTAGCAAGGCCCAGCTTTACTGCTATACCTGTCCTGCTGTATCTGCTCTCAGTAATCTAGTCACACCTGTTCTACTATTTAGCTCGATTCTTCTATTGTTCAGTTAGTAGTACTCACTGTACTCTAGTCTGTGTTTAGGGACCGTCAGTCAGTGTCAGCTAGGGTCTTAGTGTGCGTGCGCAGTGCACATCTGCGCTGTCCGCACATTCCAGTTAGTGCTACACCCGTCCTCCTATTGTTTATATATATCACTACTTCTATTGTGTATTTGCTGAATTGTACTGTAGTCTGACACCGTCAGTCAGTGTCAGCTAGGGTCTTAGTGTGCGCAGTGTGTACTCTCTCGTTAGCGCTACACCGATTTCTGCTGTAGAGTACAGTACACCTGTCCGTCACCTCACACACCCACCACCACCAGTCCCACCCCATTAAAGTACCCCACTTGTCCCACCCGCCTTTACATACATACGTTTTTTTTTCATTTGTATAATATTAAAAATATACAATGCCTGGAACTGGCAGCCGCGGTTTGGGCAGGGGCAGCAAGGGCAGCAAGGGCATCGCCAAGAGAGGAGGTCGTGGGCGTGGCAGCCGTGCCACCACCACCATGCGCAGTTCTGCGTCTGCACCAGTGGCTATTCCGCCATTAGCCACTGTCCGTGGACGCCTTGGCCGCCCAACAGCTGGGAGTCACGCTGCAGAGACACAGCAGCAGCGTGTGGCCCAGATGTTCCTCCCACCGCCAGGTTGTAGCCGTCCTATTGAGGAGAAGGACGCAGACGCTGTGGTGGAACTGATGGTGGATGAGCAGGCCACCATTAGCTCTGGAACCGAGTCCTCCACCCCCGCCACCACTCCTGTTCGCAAGAGCAGCAGCAGCCGCCCAGCACTGCCTGGGGGAGCGGAGGAGGAGTACAGTTCTCCAGCCCCAGCGGGCGACATCAGCACCCTGTCACTCAGCACCTTCTTATGGACCCCAAGCACAGAGAAGGTATGGAGTGCGGTTGCGGAAGAATTGGCAGAGGAAGGAATGCTCATGGGCACTTTGGGGGATGATGCTTTGGACAGTCAGACAGTGGTGACTGTCCATCCGCCCATGCATGCAGAAGGGGAGTTTGGGGGATCCCAGCAGGACATGTTTGCGGAGGGGGAGGATGATGATGACAGGGAGCAGGACAAAGACTGGTTGCCAGGTCCTGGGAGTGGGGATGTCATCAGCTCTGAGGAGGAGGAGGAGGATGAGTCTGCGGGCCTTGCTAGAAGGATCAGAATCGCAGGCATGGGCAGGATCACAAGTGGGTGTGGTATGCAGGCCACACAGCGTGCTGATCAGGAGACGAGTTCTGCCAGTGCCACCACCAGCCGCACCAAGAAATAACACCCCCCCCTCCCAACCACCACAGGGAGACCAGCGGCAGCAGCATCTTCCAGCCGAAGGGGCAACTTCACCTCCCCAATATGCCATTTTTTCACCCTTCCATATTTGGAGTGCAAGTATGCCACCTGCAACCAGAGCCGCAAGCAGCTCAGCAGAGGGAAGGTGCCCTCTGCGTTTGGCACCACCTCTCTAGTCAACCACCTTGCAGGGAAACACTTTCACGAGCATGAGGAGTTCGTGAAGTTAAAGGAAGCTGGCAGTGGCAGTGGCAGACCCGCCACCACTGCGAAGCCGTTGGCAGCAGGAGTGCGTCAGCAACGCACTGCTCCTCCTCCCTCTGCAACTCCTGCCGCCGACACTGAGGCCTGTTCGGGCAGCCAGTCCTCAGTGGCCTCCTCTGCTCCCTCCACTGCTTCCCATGCCAGCAAAAGGCCTCGCCAGACCCTGCTCAGCGACACCTTCCAGGGGGTGGTCAGGGTTCTGCCTCCCAGCAGCCGTCGCATGCGTCAGCTGAACGGCTTGCTGGCACGGGCCATGTGCTCCCAACTCCTGCCTTATTCCCTTGTGCAGGAGGGGAGCGACATGCGTGCGCTCCTGATGTGTGCTGCCACCGATTGGCCAATCCCCAGCCGACATTATTTCACACGCACGGCCATCCCTGCACTTCACCGCTCTGTGATGGCCAATGTCGGAAGAGGGCTGGAGCATGCGGTGGGTCAACGGGTCCACGTCACCATGGACTCGTGGAGCAGCTGGTTTGGGACAGGCCGCTATCTGTCCTTCACTGCGCATTGGGTCAGCTTGGTGGAAGGGGGTGAGGAGGGGGGAGCAGCATCGGCCGGCACTGTCAGAGCAGCAGCAGCACCAACAACGCAGTGGGTGGTGCCACCATGCAGGGTCAGCGGAACAGCAGCAGGTTCCTCTGATCCGCTTCCATCCTCCGGCACACCAGCCCAAACCCCCGCCTCAGCAGCAGCATGAAGCCCCGCCACTGCCAAGCGCTGCTGGAATTGGTCAGCCTGGGGAAGACCAAACTGACGGCGAACCACGTCCTGGCCAAACTACGAGAGCAGGAGAGGAATTGGCTGACCCCCAGAGGCCTCAGAGTCGTAGAGGTGGTGTCCGACAATGGGGCAAACCTGGTTGCTGCAATCAGCAGGGGAGACCTGACCCACATCCCCTGCCTGGCGCACGTCCTAAACCTGGTAGTCCAAAAGTTCCTGCGGACCTACCAGGGGATGGACCGACTCCTTGAGGCGGCAAGGAAGGTTGTGCGTCACTTCCGGCACTCGCCTGCAGCCGTGGCGAGCCTGGAAGAGGTGCAGAAGGAGCTGCACCTGCCACAGCACCGGCTCATGCTCGATGTTCCAACTCGCTGGAACTCCACCCTGACGATGTTGGAGCGTCTGGTTGAACAGAGGCAGGCTGTCAGCCAGTACGTTGCACGATCAACTGTTGCCTCCCTCACTGCAACTGGGCGTGCCGCCACCAACCTCCCGTCCATCATCTCCACGGAGGACTGGGGGCACATGCAGCAGGTGTGCTCAGTCCTGGCACCCTTCCTGCAGGCCACCAACATGGTGAGCAGGGACCATGCAATGGTGTGCGAGTGGGTGCCCATGGTGTGTGTGCTGGACTGGGCCCTGTATGCACTGCTGGAAGAGGGAGCGGCAGCCTTGGACCAGCAGGAGCTGCAGGCAGCTTCACAGGCCACCTCTGAGGAGGAGGGCTCGGAGTTGGTGGAGGTCCCTGACCTTGCTGCTGATGAGGGGGAGCAGCAGAGCGCAGCTGGACTGGTGCGGGGTTGGAGAGAGGATGAGGTGGAGGGGGCAGAGGAAGAGGAGGACAGCACTCTCGGCTCTGGGGATGCCGATGATGTGCCAACAGATGTGGCCAGACTCTTCCCAATGGCAGCACACATGCTGAGGTGCCTGCGCAAGGACCCAAGGGAGATGAAGCAGAGGGAGGACATCTGGATCTGCATGATGCTGGACCCACGTCTGAAGGGGAAGCTCAGCCAGTTCCTGCCTGCAGGAGGAGACCGTGCGCAACAAATGAGGGATTTGCAGCTGTCCCTTGTTGAGCGCTTGCAGGAAGCCTTCCCTGAGCCATCCACCCCCACTGTCCAGCCAGCACAGAGACAGCAGCAGGTGCCTGCATCCACCAACAGCAAGCGCACGCACACCACAGACCTGCTGTCTCTGACCCAAGAGCTCTACATGAGTGTAGAGCTGCCAAGGACTAGAGAGGAGGTGCCTGCAGCAGCATCCTTCTCCAGTCACAGGCAGCACTTGACCCGCATGGTGGCTGACTACATGGGGTCCTTCAGTGGGCTTGACAGCGTGACCCCTGTTGATCCCATGGAGTATTGGGTCAAGCACCTGACGATCTGGAGCGAGCTTGCGCAGTACGCCCTGGAAGTGCTCTCCTGCCCCCCTTCCAGCGTACTGTCAGAGCGTTGCTTCAGTGCAGCCGGTGGAGTCGTCACTGAGAAGCGATCTCGTCTGTCTCACAAGTCTGTGGACAGACTGACGTTTCTCAAAATGAACCAGGCTTGGGTGGAAGGCGAATTCATGGCCCCTGTTGTCGGCGAGAGGGGGACATGAAGTGACGACTGGCACACACACATACACCTGCTGCTGCTACTGCTGTTGTATTTCATCCTGCTATCTGTGTGTTTCCACTGCCAGGGAACACATTACAAGGTGCTGCTGCCCATGCACCACAAGCTATTACACTCAAAATAGCTGCATACAATTTGAAAAAAAAAATGTAATTAATTTAGAGGTGTCCGGGTTGAAAACTGTGCTGTCCCAATTGTGTATTGGACACAATGTGGGCTTCACGACCGCTGTCTGGAACCTCATGCTGTGTATTTACGGCCCTGGAACCACCGCTAGGACCCAGGGTCTACTATGTCTCGCTGCCTGCCCTCCTGCCTGCTGCCAAATGCCAGTCTGCCACACACTTATCCTCCTCACGCTGCCTGCTGTTATATTTCCTCCTGCTGTCTGTGTCTCCACTGCCAGGGAACACATTACAAGGTGCTGCTGCCCATGCGCCACTAGCTATTACGCTCAAAAATAGCTGCCTCACTGCCTGCATTATTTTGAAAAAAAAAATGTAATTATTTTAGAGGTGTCCGGGTTGAAAACTGTGCTGTCCCAATTGTGTATTGGACCAGGGCCGGATTTGTACTTTCCAGTGCCCTAGGCCTGCTGTCATCTACCGCCCCCCCCCCTCCCCCACCACCACCACCACTACCAAAAAACATTCTGACCGACGCTGACTATCGATCATTGGTTTGAATGGGCTCATTTCAGTTGTGCTGCTCTGCCTCCCATTCAGCCAGGCAAGAATCAGAGGATGCTCTGTCTGCTCAATAATTCCTGCAATTTGTGCTCCTGCCCGAATGTGCACAGCAGCCAATAGTGTTCTGGGAATGCATACTTGAGAAATGACGCTGATATATGTACTTGTCAAGAATGCATAACACTATACTGGCGTTGGTTGCTGTGCACATCTGGGCAGGAGCAGAAAACTTGCGCAAGTCGCAAGTGGCCAGAGCATGCGCTGCTTCTTTGTCCTCTGTGAGACTGGCTGCAGTCAGAGCCACAAACAGGTGACAGGGAGCGTGAGTGGCCAGAGCATGCGCTGCTTCTTTGTCCTCTGTGCGACTGGCTGCAGTCATAGCCACAAACAGGTGACAGGGAGCGTGAGTGGCCAGAGCATGCGCTGCTTCTTTGTCCTCTGTGAGACTGGCTGCAGTCATAGCCACATACAGGTGACAGGGAGCGTGAGTGGCCAGAGCATGCGCTGCTTCTTTGTCCTCTGTGAGACTGGCTGCAGTCATAGCCACAAACAGGTGACAGAGAGCGTGAGTGGCCAGAGCATGCGCTGCTTCTTTGTCCTCTGTGAGACTGGCTGCAGTCATAGCCACATACAGGTGACAGGGAGTAGGAGTGGCCAGAGCATGCGCTGCTTCTTTGTCCTCTGTGAGACTGGCTGCAGTCAGAGCCACAAACAGGTGACAGGGAGCGTGAGTGGCCAGAGCATGCGCTGCTTCTTTGTCCTCTGTGAGACTGGCTGCAGTCAGAGCCACAAACAGGTGACAGGACAGCTTAATGGAGAGAAACAGAGAACAGGTAAGTAGCAAACATCCTGTCAATACCCACTTTGGATGTTTGGTTGTAATTAGAGCGGACCTGAACTCAGAACTTCCTCTCTGCTTCAAAAGATACACAATAACATAATAACCTTTAAAAAAAACATTTCTTTGTTACAGCTGATACAAATCCTGCAATAAATCGGCAGTGTCTACTTCCTGCTTTCATGGAAGCAGACATATTGTTAACATCCTGTGCTTTCAAATTAGCTTAGATGTTGTGGCAGTCAGGGGACACAGGAGAGATCAAATTACAATGTCAGATTAGACACAGATGAGGGGGAATTACACAGGCTCTCTAAAAAAATACAAGGTAGATTTTTCTATGTTTTCCTTCTGTCCTGTGCAAGAGTTCAGCTCCACTTTAAAGCATCTGAATGATATTTATTTATATTTGAAAAATCTATGTATCTCTTTTGAATGTTGAAAGTACATATGGTGGTTTGCTCTAACATATTGACAGTATACAGGAACAAAGTCTAAGAAGGCTTATTAACAGAAAGATTACTTTTTTTCTTTTAAGCCAATAAATGGTATCATCCTCATTCAAAACTCTCTGCTTTCGCTGTGTCTAAAATGGTACAATGCTTTACTGCTACAGGAAAGGAGAAGGATGCCAAACTATACAGACTAGCATAGAGGTAGTAACAGCTCAGGTGACAGTGACAGTTTAGCAATGAAAGTAAAGCAAACAGCATTTTTATTCCTCTCATAGTTGGTAGGAACAGAAAATGAGTCAGGAAAGAGTTAACTGAGACCACTGCTGGCTAGGAAGAAAAAAAAACCTAAAGCCATAAATTTAAGTAGACTAGAGATAAGAAAGTGTAATTTACAGCTGCTGGGGTCAGTGTGTCACAACTGTAAAGGAGAAAGTGAAGAAATTAGCAGGGTTCACTGATGTCTTTGAATGCCTGCATTAAAACTCAGCGGAACTTAGTTCTATCTGCTTTGTAATGTAAATCCCTGGTATTTCTCACATCAACTTGTATGATCATGATAAGAGGAATTGATCATCAGATGAGGTGACAGCAGATGTTGATTGAGAGAGAGACTTGCTGGAATTGGGGAACTCTGGAATTCAGCTATTAGTGTAGAGCAGGGCACTGGCTGGCTGCGCTGCGGGACCAGAAGAGGTGATTAATTTTGACATATGACCTCTTCTCTGTCCAAGTCATGCCGCCCTTCTTATCTTATCTGATTTTATCGCCCTAGGCCGTGGCCATTGTGGCCTTTCCAGAAATCCGGCCCTGTATTGGACACAATGTGGGCTTCACGACCGCTGTCTGGAACCTCATGATGTTCATTTACGGCCCTGGAACCACCGCTAGGACCCAGGGCCTACTATGTCTCGCTGCCTGCCCTCCTGCCTGCTGCCAAATGCCAGTCTGCCACACACTTATCCTCCTCACGCTGCCTGCTGTTATATTTCCTCCTGCTGTCTGTGTCTCCACTGCCAGGGAACACATTACAAGGTGCTGCTGCCCATGCGCCACCAGCTATTACGCTCAAAAATAGAGGTGTACCGAACGGTTCGCCGGCGAACGGTTCCAGGCGAACATTGGGGGTTCGCGTTCGCCTGCGCCAGGCGAACTTTTCCGGAAGTTCGATTTGCCCCATAATGCACTATGAGGGTCAACTTTGACCCTCTGCATCACAGTCAGCAGGCACATTGTAGCCATTCAGGCTACAGTAAGCCCTGGAGCCCCACCCCCCCTTATATAAGGCAGCCTCCGGCGGCCATTACAGTCACTCGTGTGCCTGCTAGAGAGAGGAAAGGGACAGCTGCTGCAGACTTTTTCTCTTAGGGACAGATTAGTTAGGTTCTAGGCTGCTTTGCTTGTTCCTGACTGATTAATATTGCTTTTAAAGCACCCAGCAACAGCTCTTTTCAGAGCTCAACCTGTACATTTTTTTTTCTGACACTTTTGTTGCATGCACAGCCTTGCTAATTGATAGTGTGTGTGCCACTGCCAGCAGCCCAGCACATTCAGTGACTGACTGCCTGTGTGTGTGACAGGGAGCTGCACATTGTACTACCCAGTACTGCATATACCCCAGTACCTGTTGTGTTTACTTAACCCACCTCATCACTGCATATACCTAGCTTTGTGTTGAGTGAACCCAGCTCACTGCATCTAACTACCCAGTACCTGTTGTGTTTACTTAACCCACCTCATCACTGCATATACCTAGCGTTGTGTTGAGTGAACCCAGCTCACTGCATCTAAGTCTAACTACCTGTTGTGTTGAGTGAGAACCCACCTCACTGCATCTTAAGTACCTTTACTGTATACTGTTCAGTGAACCCAGCTCACTGCATCTAACTACCTGTTGTGTTGAGTGTGAACCCACCTGGCCACCTCACTGCATCTAACTACCTGTTGTGTTGAGTGAGAACCCACCTCACTGCATCTTAAGTACCTTTACTGTTGAGTGAACCCAGCTCACTGCATCTAACTACCTGTTGTGTTGAGTGTGAACCCACCTGGCCACCTCACTGCATCTAACTACCTGTTGTGTTGAGTGAGAACCCACCTCACTGCATCTTAAGTACCTTTACTGTTGAGTGAACCCAGCTCACTGCATCTAACTACCTGTTGTGTTGAGTGTGAACCCACCTGGCCACCTCACTGCATCTAACTACCTGTTGTGTTGAGTGAGAACCCACCTCACTGCATCTTAAGTACCTTTACTGTTGAGTGAACCCAGCTCACTGCATCTAACTACCCAGTACCTGTTGTGTTTACTTAACCCACCTCATCACTGCATATACCTAGCCTTGTGTTGAGTGAACCCACCTCACTGCATCTAACTACCTGTTGTGTTGAGTGTGAACCCACCTGGCCACCTCACTGCATCTAACTACCTGTTGTGTTGGGTGAGAACCCACCTCACTGCATCTTAAGTACCTTTACTGTTGAGTGAACCCAGCTCACTGCATCTAACTACCCAGTACCTGTTGTGTTTACTTAACCCACCTCATCACTGCATATACCTAGCCTTGTGTTGAGTGAACCCAGCTCACTGCATCTAATTACCTGTTGTGTTGAGTGTGAACCCACCTGGCCACCTCACTGCATCTAACTACCTGTTGTGTTGAGTGAGAACCCTCCTCACTGCATCTTAAGTACCTTTACTGTTGAGTGAACCCAGCTCACTGCATCTAACTACCCAGTACCTGTTGTGTTTACTTAACCCACCTCATCACTGCATATACCTAGCCTTGTGTTGAGTGAACCCAGCTCACTGCATCTAATTACCTGTTGTGTTGAGTGTGAACCCACCTGGCCACCTCACTGCATCTAACTACCTGTTGTGTTGAGTGAGAACCCACCTCACTGCATATAGCTAGCATACCCCCGAGATGGACAAAATGGACAAACCAGGTAGAGGAAGAGGTAGAGGCAGACCCAGAGGAAGGCCACCAGGCACCGGCAGGTCTGTGGTTGTGCGAGGTGGTGTTGCTGTGATTTCATGCGGACCTGCCCCAAAATACAGTGCTCAGAAGAAGGCACTTGCCATCACTTCCCAAAATCGTGAGGAGGTGATTGAGTATTTAACACAGAACACCTCATCTCCCGCAGCCACCAGCGCTACAACAAGCACCACATCCGCTGCATTTGACACTTCGCAGGAGTTATTTGGTGGTGGTGGTGAAATCACTGATTCCCAGCCACTACTGCAACAACAACAAGAAGGCGCAGGTACACCACCTCATACGTCTGAGTTAGGTGGCGATAGTATGGACGTAACGTGTGTGGATGGGGATGATGGTGGACCACCTGAAGTTGGTGCACTTGAGGAGGTGTCTGAGGAAAGCGCAGCTGGCCAGGAGGATTATGATGATGATTATACGGATACCACATATGTTCCCGGTAGAGGAGATGACCAGGGGGACAGTTCAGAGGAGGAGTCAGAGAGGAGTAGGAGGAGACGACTCCATGATAGAAGCAGAGGGAGCTCGTCCTCAGAAACAGCTGGGGGCAGTGTCCGGTGCCATGTATCGCCAGCTATGGCCAGGGAGCACACATGCCCTTCAACGTCAGCTGCTGCTGATGCCACCGTAGCGCCATCACCCCAGGGGGGCTCAGCGGTTTGGAAATTTTTTCACGTGTGTGTCTCAGATCGGAGCAAAGCCATCTGTTGTCTCTGCCAGCAAAAATTGAGCCGTGGAAAGGCCAACTCTCACGTAGGGACAAGTGCCTTACGAAGGCACCTGGAGAGAAGGCACAAACAGCTATGGCAAGAACACCTGAGGAAAAAGAAGCACCGCTCAAAAGACAAGCAGTGGAGAACAACCGTGGCAGCCGTCACAGGGGGCTTCTGCTGCTCCACGTTCCCATGGTATTGTTCGTGGCTGGGGGGAGGAAGAATGGATACACTTTTAAACAATTTAAAAATACAACCATCTTAACTTTCAAACAATTTAAAAATACAACCATCTAAACTTTCAAACAATTTAAAAATACAACCATCTATCATTTTCAAAAAATTTAAAAAAAGGGCAAAAAAACTTGCACTCCGTAAAACATTCTTGGCAAATGCTTTCGACTTGGTTTGTCTTCCGCTGGCTCAAGGGTCCATCTGACCACAGATGCCTGGTCTGCAAAGCACGGTCAGGGCAGCTACAGCATGGGTCTCAGCAGGCTCCCACTTCGGGCCGCAATCCAACCTTCATTCCCCGCGGTGACAATGGCAGACTTGCCCTCCATAACGGATTCCCGTTAAAGGATTTAAAGTTGATTCATTTCAAATACACAGCAGGGCCTCGAAAGTCCGCCTCCTGTATTGTTATTTTTGGTCACTACCTCGGGGCGGGCGTGCATGCCTACCTGCTGCCCTCCTTGGATGTGTAGTGGTAGCCGTTTCTCAGGCTCCACATCGGATTCCATCCCTCATTCCCCGGCCATTACCCGGGGTCACAAATGACAGACTTGCCCGCCTCCATATGATTCTCGTGAAAGGAATGTGGTGTCATCTTTGCCCGCCATAACTGGTTCTCGTTAAAGGATTTAAAGTACATTAATTTCAAATACACAGCAGGGCCTCGAAAGTCCGCCTCCTGTATTGTTATTTTTGGTCACTACCTCGGGGCGGGCGTGCATGCCTACCTGCTGCCCTCCTTGGATGTGTAGTGGTAGCCGTTTCTCAGGCTCCATACTGGATTCCATCCCTCATTCCCTGGCCATTACTCGGGGTCACAAATGACAGACTTGCTCGCCTCCATATGATTCTCGTGAAAGGAATGTGGTGTCATCTTTGCCCGCCATAACTGGTTCTCGTTAAAGGATTTAAAGTACATTCATTTCAAATACACAGCAGGGCCTCGAAAGTCCTCCTCCTGTATTGTTATTTTTGGTCACTACCTCGGGGCGGGCGGGCGTGCATGCCTGCCCGCTGCCCTCCTTGGATGTGTAGTGGTAGCCGTTGCTCAGGCTCCACACCGGATTCAAACCTCTCATTCCCCGGCCATTACCCAGGGTCACAATGGCAGACTTGCCCGCCTCCACAGGATTCTCATTGTAGCGGTACTGAACAAGTACACAGCAAGTAGAAAATGTAAATTAAAAACAAAACGTAAGCTTTTTAACAATGCCATGGAAAGTTGAGAAGGAAGTCACACATTACCTGACATCACTGAGTGAGGAAGAGCAATCACGCCATGTTGCGCAGTAGTCCAGCATGGCCGTCACTAGCTGTTTGCGGTGCGTTACACAGTGAGTTTGGTGTGTCAGTGTGAAACAGTACTCTAATTACACTCCCTGATTGATGTATACACATGCAAGATGTTTGAAAGCACGTTAGGCCTGCAATTTAGCATTCAATGTGATTTCTGCCCTTAAAACGCTGCTTTGCGTCACATCCAGATTTTTCACCGGGACTTTTGGCATGTATCCCACTCCGCCATGCCCCCCTCCAGGTGTTAGACCCCTTGAAACATCTTTTCCATCACTTTTGTGGCCAGCATCATTTTTTCTATTTTTCAAAGTTCGCCTCCCCATTGAAGTCTATTGCGGTTCGCAAATTTTTCCGCAAACCGAACCTTCTGCGGAAGTTCGCGAACCCGGTTCGCGAACCGAAAATCGGAGGTTCGCGACATCTCTACTCAAAAATAGCTGCCTCACTGCCTGCATTATTTTGAAAAAAAAATGTAATTATTTTAGAGGTGTCCGGGTTGAAAACTGTGCTGTCCCAATTGTGTATTGGACACAATGTGGGCTTCACGACCGCTGTCTGGAACCTCATGCTGTGTATTTACAGCCCTGGAACCACTGCTAGGACCCGGGGCCTACTATGTCTCGCTGCGTGCCCTCCTGCCTGCTGCCAAATGCCAGTCTGCCACACACTTATCCTCCTCACGCTGCCTGCTGTTATATTTCCTCCTGCTGTCTGTGTCTCCACTGCCAGGGAACACATTACAAGGTGCTGCTGCCCATGCGCCACTAGCTATTACGCTCAAAAATAGCTGCCTCACTGCCTGCATTATTTTGAAAAAAAAAAATGTAATTATTTTAGAGGTGTCCGGGTTGAAAACTGTGCTGTCCCAATTGTGTATTGGACACAATGTGGGCTTCACGACCGCTGTCTGGAACCTCATGATGTTCATTTACGGCCCTGGAACCACCGCTAGGACCCAGGGCCTACTATGTCTCGCTGCCTGCCCTCCTGCCTGCTGCCAAATGCCAGTCTGCCACACACTTATCCTCCTCACGCTGCCTGCTGTTATATTTCCTCCTGCTGTCTGTGTCTCCACTGCCAGGGAACACATTACAAGGTGCTGCTGCCCATGCGCCACCAGCTATTACGCTCAAAAATAGCTGCCTCACTGCCTGCATTATTTTGAAAAAAAAATGTAATTATTTTAGAGGTGTCCGGGTTGAAAACTGTGCTGTCCCAATTGTGTATTGGACACAATGTGGGCTTCACGACCGCTGTCTGGAACCTCATGATGTTCATTTACGGCCTTGGAACCACCGCTAGGAACCAGGGCCTATTATGTCAGTCACATCACACTGCCTGACACACATTACTCCTCCTCCTGTAGCTGAATTGAGCTTCTGCTGTCTGTGTGCTGCTACCACTGCCAGGGAGAACAGAAGAAGAACCAATTTGTGCTGCCACCTGCCCACCCACTCTCCTACTGAGTAACGACCGACTATTACCACACACCACACTACAAATAGCTGCAAGCCTGCAACTACTTCCTCCTCCTGCCCATGTCTGTGTTTTACCACCGCCAGGATACACAGAAAAAGGCGCTGTGGCTTGCAATGTGCCACTACCTACCTATTATGCCATCAACACAAATATAACTATGGTGTTATTAACACCATGGCGGCGGATCCCCCTGGTGCCTGACTCTCCATGCCCCTACAGGACATCACCTCCTCTCAGCTGACACCGCTGGCATCTGCAGGAATCCTGCCCGGATGAGTAAGAGCCCACTGGGCAATTCCACACTACCCACATGCTTTGGCTGACACACAGTGCCATTATGCATCATGGCTGCTGCTGCTGCTTCTCATCCACTGGCTGTTTGATCTGCTGTCAGCATTAATGTGCTTATTCACAAGGAACTGCTAACATTAATACTGCTAATATTTGCCTATTGCTTATAGCCAACAAACTGCCGCTGCATGGACTCTTGCTTCCATTAATGCTGCAACACATTGGCTTTTGAGGTATCTGCATACCTGCAAGGAATTGTCAACATCAATACTGCTAATCTCTGCTAACTCGCTTGTGATTAATGAGCTACTGCTGCATGGACTTTTTGTTTCCAACAATGCTGCAATATACTTGCTCTTGGTATGTGTGCAACAAATAATGAGCTGTTAACGTCTGAGGTGATGTCGGCATGGTTTGCTGAGAGTTGAGGATACCTGCTCCCTGCTTTGGCCTCTCCATACTGGAACATTTATACTAATCATGTGGCCAGTCTGAACCTTTTTGCATCTTGATTTTGAGCTCTCCTTTTTTGTTTTTGAATTTGTTTTTGTTACGAAGCTGCGCAGCTTTCAATCATCATACATATGCATTAAGTCCACCGGCTGGGTCTTGTCAGAGTAGAGGGCCCGGGATTTAGCGGGATTGGGGTGTGGGTGTGTTGGGAACTGGGGGTTTCCTGCTGTCATGCATGGTTTTATAATATTTCTGTATAGTGGTTTTTGTAAGTGATCAATAAAGTTTTGTATTTTTACAATTAATATATCTAAGTTGTTTGTACTCAATCGGGCCATACCCCTTCCATATAATAACATAAAATATTTCCACAAATGAAGTAAAAAAAATATTACAAAAGAAAGGAAAACAAAGACACATAATATAATGATAGAGAAGAAGAGGAAGAAGAAGAAGAAGATGAAGAAGAAGAAGAAGATATAGAAGAAGAAGATATAGAAGATGAAGAAGATGAAGAAGATATAGAAGAAGAAGATACAGAAGAAGAAGATATAGAAGAAGAATAAGAAGATGAAGAAGAAGATATAGAAGAAGATATAGAAGAAGATGAAGAAGATATAGAAGAAGAAGATATAGAAGAAGAAGATATAAAAGAAGATATAGAAGAAGAAGATATAAAAGAAGATGAAGAAGAAGAAGAAGAAGAAGAAGAAGAAGAAGAAGAAGAAGAAGAAGAAGAAGAAGAAGATATAGAAGAAGAAGAAGAAGAAGAAGAAGAAGATATAGAAGAAGAAGATATAGAAGAAGAAGAAGATATAGAGGAAGAAGAAGAAGAAGATATAGAAGAAGAAGAAGAAGATATAGAAGAAGAAGATATAGAAGAAGAAGAAGATATAGAAGATGAAGAAGATATAGAAGAAGAAGATATAGAAGAAGAAGATGAAGAAGAAGAAGAGGAAGAAGAAGAAGATGAAGAAGATATAGAAGAAGATGAAGAAGAAGATATAGAAGAAGATGAAGAAGAAGATATAGAAGAAGCAGATATAGAAGAAGAAGAAGATATAGAAGAAGAAGAGGAAGAAGAAGATATAGAAGAAGAAGAAGATATAGAAGAAGAAGAAGAAGAAGAAGAAGAAGATATAGAAGAAGAAGAAGAAGAAGAAGATATAGAAGAAGAAGAGGAAGAAGAAGATATAGAAGAAGAAGATATAGAAGAAGAAGAAGAAGAAGAAGAAGAACAAGATATAGAAGAAGAAGAAGATATAGAAGAAGAAGAGGTAGAAGAAGATATAGAAGAAGAAGATATAGAAGAAGAAGAGGAAGAAGAAAATATAGAAGAAGAAGAAGATATAGAAGAAGAAGAAAAAGAAGAAGATATAGAAGAAGAAGAAGAAGATATAGAAGAAGAAGATGAAAACGACGTAAATGAAGACTTCCAACTTAAAACCATTTTGGACACACCTTCTCATGTAAACACTTTTCATGAAGTTAATTTACTATTTTTGATACCTTTTTTATAACTACTACATCACCACCTAATCACTTGATGTTTTTCTTCATAAAAAAGGTGGTTTCATGCATCATTGACCTCCAAACAAGTTTTACAAGCTATTTAAGGCCAGCTCGAATATTTTACTCGAATACAGACTCGGATAGTGATGTCGGATATCCGAGGTCGAATCGGATATTCGATTACATCGGATATTGAACTTCGAGTGAATTCGGATAGTTTACTATCTGAATTTGACCAAACTCGAATAGGATAATGAGGTATCCGAGCAACACTAATGGCAAATCCGTCACACTGAGCTACTGCCACTCAGTGAGTGATTTTCAAAATAAAGAAAACCCTAAGAATCCCCCATGAGAATACTGGCTTGTCCAAAACATTTCAGATCTGCTAGATTTTTACTGCCCACTGGTAGCCACAGGAACATTAGAGAAAAGTAATTTGTATTTCTTTTTAATCTGGAAGAAATGTACTTCCTATACTCATGTATTTTAAACTTTACAATTTTTTACTTCCGTATTTCTTGGAGTATAAGACGCACCTAGGTTTAGAGGGCAAAAATCAGGTGAAAAAAAAATATATATATATACTAAACCTGGTGCATCATGTTCTAGGAGCATCTTGTACATGTCCTCCCCCATTGACCTCCTATGTTCACTATGTGTCCCCTTCTGGCCCCCTGTGTGGTCCTCCAGTCCCCCTGTGTCCACTCCTGCCCCCCTGTGTAGTCCTCCTGACCACATGTGTCCCCTCCTGTCCTGTGTGTGTGTCCCCCTGTGTGGTCTTCCAGTCCCTGTGTCCTCTCCAATGTGTGTCTGCCCCCTCCTGCTCCTCTATGTGTGTGCCCCATTTAGCCCCCATGCTGTCCTCCTCTCTAGTCCCCAGCCCCCCCCCCCATATCTCCACTCCAGCCCTCTCCCCCCATATCTCTGCTCCAGTCCCCTCCCCCCCTCCCCGCATGTCTCCACTCCAGCCCCCTCCCCGCATGTCTCTGCTCCTGCCCCCTCCCCCCCATATGTCTCCGCTCCCAAGGGTAACAATAGCTGCAGAGTGACTCGCCTCCCTATGAATTCCAGCGCTCAGTGGTCCTCTCCGTCCTCCATCTTGACAGCGCTACCCCTGTAAAAGAATTGTTAGTGGCAGAACGGCTTACCTTCCTCCAGCGGCGGCATTCTGCAGTCATCTTGCATACCGCGCGGCTTCCCCTAATTGCCCATGACTCAATGAGTCATTAACATGAGCCGTCATTAGGGAAAGCTGCGCGGTATGCAAGATGACTGAAGATCACCACCGCTGGAGGAAGGTGAGCCGCTTTTGCCGCTAATGATTCTTTTACGGGGTAGCGCTGACAAGATGGAGGCGGAGAGGACCACCCAGCGCTGGAATCCATAGGGTGGTGAGTCGCACTGCAGTTATTGTTACGGGGGGAGCGGGGACCAGCAGACCACACAGGGGGACAAGGCAGGGAGTTTTAAGTCGGGGATTTCCTGCCTTTGGAATATAAGATGCAGGGACTTATTCTCCCCATTTTTTGGGGAGAAAAAGTGTGTCTTATGTTTAAAAAAATACAGTATATTGTTCCCTTAACCACTTGATGACCCAGCCTTTACCCCCCCCCCCCCTTAAGGACCAGCGCTGATTTTGCTGATCTGTGCTGGGTGGGCTCTACAGCCCCAGCACAGATCAAACACCAGGCAGAGCGACCAGATCGCCCCCCTTTTTTCCCCACTAGGGGGATAATGTGCTGGGGGGGTCTGATTGCTCCTGCCTGCGTGTGGCTGGCGGGGGGGGGGGGGGCCTCAAAGCCCCCTCCACCTCAGGATTCCCACTCTCCCTCTCCTCCCTCCCTTCCCCGGAGATCGGAGGCTGCACAGGAACGGATCTGTCCTGTGCAGCCTCCATTCCTGTGCAGCCTCCAACAGGCTCCTGCCTGTCATGGGACAGCGATCCCCGGCCGCTGATTGGCCGGGGATCACTGATCTAGTACAACGCTGCTACTGTTAGCAGCGTTGTACAAATGTAAACAAAGTGGATTATTTCCGCTTATGTTTACATTTAGCCTGCGAGCCTCGATCGGTGGCCCGCAGGCTATTCACGGAGCCCCCCGCCGTGAATTGACTGGAAGCAGCCGCTCGCGCGAGCGGCCTCTTCCTGATTAATTAGCCTGCAGCCGGCGACACAGATCTGCGTCGCTGGTCCTGCAGCTGCCACTTTGCCGACGCGCGTTATGAGTGCGCGGTCGGCAAGTGGTTAATAAGGGAGAAAGGAGTGAGCAAAGATTACGACTAAGATTTAAATCTTATGGTGCCATTATATTTAAAGTTTGCCACTCAATATGACAAAGAGAGATCATTTTCTGTTAGGAATCCGATCAGAGAGGTATCTATTCCTTCTACACACGGCCCATATATATTCAATAGATTTCAGAATAAAATTGTAACGATTGGTGTCAGCACACAGAGAGAATCTGATTATTGGTGATCTGCAGTATCACCAACAATACAGATATATACCCGATTATTGATGATCTGCAGAATCACCAATAATGCAAGTATGACTAACTTCTGGACACCTGATAAAGTGTAAGTGTTTTGGTGCAACAGTGGGCTGTCTCCCGTGGGGCGGGAGACGCAGATAACAAAGAGCATGGACCACCTGAGGAGCAGGTGGCCCTTGGTAGAGTGTGAACTATCTCCTAGGAAAGGGGATAGAGATAACCTGCGAGCCAGTGATTCCCTGTAATACTGGGAATCAGACTATACTGCAGCCAAAGGACTCCAAAGGGATAGAGCCCCTGGCTGGACTGCAGAGAGGCCTCTCTGAGGAACAGGAGGTCTCTGCAGCTACCTGACACTTGGCAGGGTCGTGTCACAGGTAGTACAGACAGACTGAACACTCAAGGAGTGAGTGACAGCCAGAAGGGTCAGCCAGGCCAGGTCGGCAACACACGAGCAGATAAGGTACAGAGACAGAAGGCTGATTCGGTGACCAGGTACAGGCAGGGTTTGGCAACAGGTAGGCAGATATACATAGGTACCGAATCAGAAGGCAAGAGGGAGGTCGAGAGAGCAAAGGGTCATAAAAGATAAAGCAGAGGCCTAGTCTAGAGTGTGAGGTCCGTGGTCTCAACACCCAGGAACTGGTCTAAAGTATAACACAGCAATGACACAGTATCCCTAAGCTTGGGTGTGAGGTCCTTGGTCACAACACCCTGGAACTGGTCTAAAGTATAACACAGCAATGACACAGTATCCCTAAGCTTGGGTGTGAGGTCCTTGGTCACAACACCCTGGAACTGGTCTAAAGTATAACACAGCAATGACACAGTATCCCTAAGCTTGGGCGTGAGGTCCTTGGTCACAACACCCTGGAACTGGTCTAAAGTATAACACAGCAATGACACAGTATCCCTAAGCTTGGGTGTGAGGTCCTTGGTCACAACACCCTGGAACTGGTCTAAAGTATAACACAGTAATGACACAAGCGTAATCTGGCTCAGTGGGAATTCCCAGGTCAGACAAAGTGAGACTGACCGGCGAGATCTATATATAGTGCAGCGCTCCTCAGTGCCACCCAGCGCCACTCAGCCAATGACAGTCCGCTCTGGGATCAGCTGACCAACCTGATCAGCTGATCCCTCTCCTCCTGGCATAAAGGTCCTGCCTCCCAGCGCGCACGCGCGCGTAGCTCTCCATCTGTGTGCACTAGAAGGCTCAGACAAACCAGACGCACGCTGCTGTGCGGAAACCGCCGGTCTGAACGCGGAGACAGCCAGCCCGCCGCCAGACCACACAGCGGCATCTCCGCAATCCTTTACAAAAATGTATTGAAAATGTATGATACTGCTTGATGCAGTGAAACACTCTAGGTCATCAATCAGGTGTGGTCCTTTAAGTCTGTTTTTTTCTCTCAGGACTCCGATTTCTACTAGACATTTCTCACCCTGGTTTGGCTCTGTAATGAGTTAGTTTATGTGCACCATGTGTATACAGTATTTTCACAGTTCTCACATCTCTAACATTATCTGGCTCTGAAATTATGGCTTTTTACACTGTGATTTCCTGGATGTAATATATTTTGCAGCCTCTGACTTTTTGATGTGTTGCTCTCCTTGCATTGCTTGATGGGGCATGCAAAGAACACCTGTTCATATTCATTGTGCTTTCAACAGAATATAGCCCGTTTTTCAGAAAGGAGTTTTATTCTTTCTTAGAAGATGTTCCTCTCTGTATCAGGTTCATGGTTGATCATAAATAATGGACAAGGGATAGGCTCCTTCCAGGCAGACAGCTGAAATGGATTTAGCCTCATCTGCCAGTCAACAAGGGTCATCTGGTTGTAATCAGTAATGAGCACTTTACTAATAATGATAGCACTTTACACATGAGCTTTTACTCAATTCACTTTTTCTCCTAAGTTTGTCAGGTGTCAAACCCAAGGCCCACAGGTCAAATGCACCCCCCCACACACACGCACACCATTTTATCTGCAGGATTGTAAGCAATAAAATAAATAAGGAAATTTGTGTTTGTACCGGCGGTCTTTGACATTTCCATGGAGACGACAGACCAGTGCAATGCATGTATGTGCATGTAATGTTTTGGTAAAGTGACAGTATATTTAAGTGACAGTGCCCAGAATATTTAAGTGACAGTGCCCATCCTTAAAATTTTTTTTTAGTTTTTTTCTCTAAGTGCATGCATCCTTCCCATCTCCTGTGGTTATTTGACTATTGTAAGCAGACATTGAGAGCACACATTTAAAAGCATGGTGTCCTTACTGTTCCCACCCCATACTAGGAATGATCAATTATATGCAAAAACTTCTGAGTTTATGTTAAGTTATGTAATTTTTATGCAAAAATATGCAGCTTGAAAATGGACCAATCAATTTAAACCTGTACGGAAGGATGAGCGAAAATTTCGAATTTTCGCCGAATTTTCGCCTAATTTTGTTTCAACAGGCGAATTTTCGAGCTAATGCCCGTCATTTTCGCGTTACTTGCGTATTATTGCAGACATTTTTCTGCATAAGGGCATAAGGGTCTGCTTACAGAGTATTTTCTTGCATATTATTCCAGACGTTTTTCCGCATAAAGGCATAAGCATCCACATAGAATGAATTTCCATGCGGATTATTGCGGACATTTTTCTGCATAAGGGCATAAGCGTCCGCATACAATGAATTCCCATGCGGATTATTGCGGACATTTTTCCGCATAAGCGTCCGCATACAATTTTCGATGCTGGTCGAAAACGCGAATATTTCTGAAGATTTTCACGAAAATTCGCTGAATTCGAAAATGGGATTTTCGATGCGAAAATGACTTAAGCGAAAATTCGCAAGCAACACTGCATGATTGGTCCATTTTCAAGGTGTATATATTTGCATAAACATTTACGTAATTTGCATAAACTCAGAAGTATTTGCACATCATTGATCATCCCTAACCCACACCGCCAGAAGCTGCAATCATTCATTGTAACTGAGGCAGCTGTTACCTGTTTGAAGCTCCCACCCCACCCACTCCAACCGCATACAGTGGCTTGGGTATGCCACAATACACATGTAACTTGCTCTCAGCAGATTTGTGGAATAGAGTATACAGCACAGGTTGCTGCTCTCCATTTCCTCTTTTCTATAACTGCACTTGACAACGCGCTGCTTTACCATCAAGTGGAGCGCACCAGTGCAGGGGCCATATCCAGGAATTGCACCTGATGTTTTTAGGGTGTCCACCGGAGAGCCGACCATTATAATTTTAATAAACCATGTGGCCCAAGATTGTGTTTCAGTGTTTGGCCCCTTATATGATTGAGTTTGACACCCCTGTCCAATGTGATGTTTTCCCACATGATCAATAAAATACTGTACCTTTTAAGCCACCAGCAAGCAAGGAAATGCTCAAAATAATTTTGACAGTACTTTGTCACCTATTTTTTTTTTATTATTATACTTTTTCACTTGCAGAGTGCAGAAAAGTTATTTTAAACAATAGATGAAAAAATATCAATTAGGAGAAAACTTATGAGGAAAAAAAAATGAAATGAAAAAGGGGCAATGTAGGGTTATACTGCAGCAAAAAAGTGCTTCGCTACATCTAGGTTCAGCTTCGGCCCAATTAAATGTGCATGCGATAAAGGGAGGCCACCAAATGCATCCTACTGAAGACCGTAGCCTGACTGCCATTAGGTGCCGAGATGAGATCCCCAGATCCCTTGTAAGACCATATGCTGGTGCAGTTGGCACACACACACACACACACACACACACACACGTTTTGGTGATGGTGATTCCAAAAGTGCAAGCTTAATAAAAGTCAATGGAGGTGATCCCATAGTAGCGATTTCCTGAAATCGCAATTGCAGTGCCTGCTGCATTTTTGGAGAATTTTTTAGTCGCTGTACAAAGCAAAATTGTAGTGATTACATTACCAAACCTATGAAAATCCCATATTGCAATCACTGTACAAATCGCTGGCATTAAATTAGAAATCAATTAAAAAATGATGGAAATCGATCGAACTGCGATGGTGCTTTCTGCTGGGTCCTAGACCTAACTAACTAACTATACAAATACATATACAGACCAGGCAGAACAGCAGAACAAAGGCAAAGGCCAGATAAGAGTCAGAGCAAGCAGAAACAAAGCTGTGAGGTCAGATCAGGATAAAGGTTTCAGACCAGGGGCACAGAACACAGCAAGCAGTAGATCAAAGATGAACTGCAGGGATTTGAGGAGGGTAGCGTCCTTAAATGCAAATTGCAACGGGCAATGGAATGATGAATATGTGTCAAGAATGTGTTACATGAGGGATACCTGCTGGTGAATAGTGCAGTCCAGATGCAGAGAGCCACCAAAAGTAAACCAAGTAAACCAAACCAGACACACACTAATGGTCATGCTAGTAAAACTAGCAAAAGGCACAACAATTCTAATATCAACTAAGTCCTGGGCCTGCTAGAACACCTTTAGCAGTTGTCCCTCCAAAACACTGAAGTCAGGTGTTAAAATCACTTAATCAATCACTCATTATTCTCAGGAGCTCAGTGAAGTCTAGTGTGGTTCTATAGGATGCCCATTTGTGAAATTTCCTCGCTAATGAATATTCCATGGTCAACTGGTAGCAGCTCAGCCCAAAGTGGTAAGCCATGTAAAATCCCTGAGTAGGGTCAGTGCATACTGAAGCACACATTACGCAGAAGTCACCTAGCTTTCTAGAGTCAATAGCTATAGAGCTCTTAACTTCATCTGGCCTTTAGCAGTGTTGCTTGCAAATTTTCTCCAAAGTAATTTTTGCATCGAAAATGCTATTTTTGATTTTGAGAAATTTTTGCGTAAAATAGGCTTGTATTTTTGTGTTTAGACTTTTTTTGCGAAAACTCAAAAAAAGCAACATTTTTACAGCGGAGGATCATGAAAAGCACTATTTTTTGTGCTGATAAAATGTCTGTAGGTTACCCTTGACTTTTCGTTAAAAAGTAAAAGCCAAAGTCTCATCAATGGATGTAATGGATGGCTTCAACTGTGAACCCTGTTACAGCCACTTGTTTGTACTGACTAGTGACATCCCATCCATAGATCAGTAATGCTGCATTGCATGTATCACCACAACTTGACAAGTGCCAAGTTCCAGCTACTGGCAGGAGAAAGGAAGGGGAGTGAGGAAGCATCACTTCGTCAGCATTAAGAGCTTTGGGGATCTATGATATGTCGCATCAGGTAAATGAAAGCTTTAAGTTTTATGCATAAACAAAATGTTTTCAGTTCATTTATTTTTCTTAAGCCTCTACTAACTTTATGCATTGCAATCAGTCTTGTTTTAAAGCATGTGTTTAATCAACTGACTAAACCCAGTACAAGCACCACTCAGATCTGGGCTGTCTTGTTCGCATTTACTAGTGTGACAATTTCTTGAAATATAGCTCATATATAACTTACCTGATCTGGACAATCTAAGTATTTATTTATTTTTTAAGAAAAGACAGAGCTTTCATTTTGGTACAAAGTGCCCATACATTAAACAAATTAACAAGCACAGTTTTAAAATGGACATCTTTCTTCATTTCGACATGACAAAAAGTATTTTAAGAGATTAGATAACATTATTACTTTTATTTATATTACACCAACATGTTCCTGTACAACATAAAAAAAACATAAAATAATGGGGTGTATAGATGCATGAGCAATTGAACATTTCGGTCAACCAGTGACACAAGTACAGATACTGTACATACATTTGATGTGTAGTTTGAAAAACATCAGCAATATTGCACAGAAACAGGAAGCACAGGGGAGGGGTCCCTGCCCTTGCAAGGTTACAACCTAGAGAATAGTAGGATGGAGACACTGGGGGTAGACAAAGGTGTTAGCAGATGAGTCAGTGGACCAAATTTATCATAGCAGTACCAGCAGTTTTTTTCTTCTTACACAGTTCTAAAGAGCTGGAGGGAATGTTCTGCATGATAATAAGAAAATTCTTAAACTCTACTTAATAGCGGCAGTTCAGCATGAATTTCTAAAACTGCACTACAGTTAACTAAAGTGCAAATCCATTCCTAAACTGACACAGATTAAGAAGTGCTCAATAGCAATTCTACAGGTTGTGCATTGTAGCCTAGGCAGGACTTGTGAAATGCTTTTATTTAAAAAACAGTAACATAAATATTTATAAAAAAAAATATAAAAAACAATGGAGGGGGGGGGGGGGGGCGATCAGACCCCACCACCAGAAAGCTCTGTTGGTGGGGAGAAAAGGTGGTGGTGGTGGTGGGGGGGGGGGGGTGTTAATCACTTGTGTGCTGTGTTGTGCGGCCCTGCTGCTTGGCCTTAAAGCTGCAGTGGCCAATTTTGTGAAAATTGGCCTGGTCTTTAGGGGGGTTTAGCACTGCGGTCCTCAAGAGGTTAAGATGTCTGAGGCTCAGTGCACACCAAAAACCTCCAGCGGATCTGCAAAACGCTAGAGGTTTTTGAAGCAGATTTCAGAGCGATTCTAGGCATGTTTTCTAAACGTTTTTTGGAGCGTTTTTGTGTAGCAGATGTCATATTTTGTTACAGTAAAGCTGTTACTGAACAGCTTTTGTAACAAAAACGCCTGGAAAACTGCTCTGATCTAGCGTTTTTCAGAGCGGTTTTCCACTTTCCTATACTTTAACATTGAAGCAGAAACGCCTCAGAAATCTAAAAAAATGCTGCAGCCCGGGAGTTTGCATTTGTGGAAAAAACTACCTGCTCTGGTGTGCACCATCCCATTCACTTTCATTAGCCAAGTGGTTTTCCCTTTGCAAGCGTTTTAAGAAATGCTCCAAAACCGCTCTGTTGTGCACCAGCCCTGAGACGGTTCTGCATGAATTTCTAAAAACCTACCAATATTTTGTCTCAAAAACTCATGATAAATGTCCCCCAGGGTGCTTTATTGTAGCTATAGAAAATTATAAGCTTGTTTGAACAGATGTGTCTTGAGGGTACATTTGAAAATTTCCAGGCTTGGAGCAAGAAGGACAGGCTGTGGGAGAGTGTTCCAAAATAGAGGTGAATCACTCGTGAGAAGTCCTGGAAGCGGGAGTGAGAGGAGGTGACCAAGCTGGACAACAAGAGGGTGTCATGAGAGGAGCGAAGGTTCCGTGAGTTATTATATTATTATATCTGGAGATTAATAAGAAAATGTATAGAGGGGATAAATGGAATGAGGATAGTATGTAACATATTTGTTATTTATTATTACCATTCATTATTGTTGTTATTTTTATTAGTAACATTTTGGTGTAATGTATAATTATTTACCATAATTATTATTAATATTATTCTTTGTTATCATTGTTGTCTTAATTTTTTTTTAAAACAGGTCATAGAAGCTGTAACTGGATGTTAACCTTTCACACTTCAGAACGAGAGAATGGACTTGTAACAATGCCTTTTCCCTCCCTAGACATTTGTTCACAGTGATTGGTTAATCACAGAAGAGAAAAGGGAGACCGAGAGCCCAATATAGTGTAGTATGTTGTATAAATAGAGAAAAATGTTAAAAGTAAGTATTATACTTACAAACCTGGGTTGCTCTAAGGCAACCACTGTATACGCAGGTGGGGAGATTAAGCCTGACCCCACTCAGGACTAAGATGTCGCTCTCTGTAGATAGGAAAAGAGGGTATATCACCCTTCCACCAAGGGTGGACAACTTAATATGCAAGGATACAGAGGCGCCAGTAGGATAAAACAAGATAAAAGGTTTTCACAGAGGTGCCAAGCTATCAATATACTCAGAGCTGTGAGATACTCCGTTCGTTTATTGCCTGATGAAGCGGGATGTTTGCCCGTGAAACGCGTTGCACTTTTATGTAGGAGTATGTGAATAAATTGGGAATTTTTTTTCTACAATCAACAGCGATTTTTTGTCTGTTTGTGTGTGGACGGTCCACCACCGCCACCTAAACCGTTTTAAACCTTTTATCTTGTTTTATCCTACTGGCGCCTCTGTATCCTTGCAGGTTAATCACAGAGATAACATGATTTGGAGAGTGATGACTGGTTGCTGACAGCTGAGGAATCACATGACAAAGTAGTGGTGGATTCAGAATTAATTTGTCCTGCTGGACTATAAGTTGTGGGTACAGCAATTTCTCAGGAATAATGGAGCATATGGAGGTTGAGATGTTTTATCAAACACGAGTGCATTTCACATGTCAAAGGACTGTGTGGTTGTCTAGATAAAGTGACACGTAGAAATGAAGTTGGCCAGGGGTAGATAAATTGCACAGCTATAGCTAGGTGAACAATTGCTTTTCAATTTCTTTTCAGATCTGTGCATAGTTTCATCTTTTGATGTTATTCTGTATTAAAGTTGTATGAAGCTTTAACCACTTGACACCTGAGGCATTTTTCCTCTTGTGGACCAGAGCAATTTTCACCTGTCAGCGCTCCTGCCTTACTTTTACCAATAACTTAATCACTACTAATCACAGCGTAATGATCTATATCTTGTTTTTCTTGCCACCAATTAGGCTTTCTTTGGGAGTTACAGTATGCCAAGAATTATTTTATCCTAAATGCATTTTAACATGAATAATAAGAAAAAAATATATAAAATGCATTATTTTTCAGTTTTTGACCATTATAGTGTTAAAATAAAACATTCTACTGTGGATAAAAGCCACACATTTTATGTGCCCTTTTGTCCCGGTTATTGCAACGTTCAAAAAATTTCCCTAGGACAATGTATGCTGCCAATATTTCATTTGGAAATAAAGGTGCATTTTTTCAGTTTTGCGTCCATCACTAATTACACGCCCATAAATTAAAAATGAATAGTAATATACTGCCTTGACATACATTTTTAAAAAGTTCAGTCCCTAAGGTAACTACTTATATATTTTTTTTTTGATGTAATTTTTTTCCCCCCTTTTATAAATAAAAAAAAACTTTGGGTATTATGGGAGGGTGTGGGAGGGAAATAGTTAATTATATCAGTCAGTGTGGGGATTTTTATTAAATAAAAAGCAATTTTGGTGCAATATACTATTTGGCCACAAGATGTCCTCAGTCGTCATTTCCGATTCACGTACGTAAGCACGTGAATCGGAAGTAATCCGTGGCTGTGTAACACAGGAAGATACAATGAATGCCGGCGTCTCGTAGACGCTGGTATTCATTGAATCGGGGACTCAGATTTATGAATGGGACCTGCGGTCCCATTCATTAACTTCCCCTCTAAGCGGCGGTAACGGCGGTGCGCGCGCACGCGCGAACGGGAGCGAGCGGCGGCTGCATGCCGCTGCAGACTTGTTTTCACGGCCCTGCTGCATCCTGTCTTTTTTAAAGGGCCGTGAATATACTGCACGGCATGCAGCAAGTAGTTAATTTAATTTCTGGTCTAAAACATTAAAGCGGAATGAAACCCAGCATTTCTTCTTTGCTCTAAAAGATTATTTACAGCATATTATATACTGCCACCATTTTTTTTACTACAACAGCATTCAAAGGGTTAACAATAGGACTTTACAAGCTCCCTGCCAGGAAAGCTGGTTGCATCTGAACTTGATACAGTTAAGTAAACACTTCTCTGACACTTCAGACACTCAGAAAGCATTTCTGCACACATTTGCAATAGGAATACACCAGTTATGAATAAAATGCAATGTCAGCTTGCAGAGCAAAAAAAAAAGTGCACTTTGGGAACTTGTAATTTCTAAATAAATAATAGTACTTATGCACAAAAGCAAATATGATAACCGTATGGCATATAAAAAGTAGGAAAACATGTTTTTTTGGTGAATATTATGCCAGAGTTTTATACCGCTTTAAATGTGGCATAAACGTTACTTGTGGGGTTAATAAGTCAAGCTTCCACTTCACTCAGAAGCTAATTGAAAAGGTTGCTGTTACTGTACAGAGTAGAGTAAACAATTCAGAAAGGCTTTGGCTGTATCTGAGTGGAGAAAGTGGGAGCAGATAATGTTATCTTATTTGCATAGCATCTGCTTAATTACAACACAATCTGATAATTTGTCCTGTAAACTGACAATGCTGTCAATTAGTATTTGCAAAGTGGAACTATGCAGAGCAGGGACAAGGTCCTCCAGCACCCAAGGCTGAGACACCAAAGTGCGCCCCTCCATCCCTGCCACCCCAGCCATCACACACTGATTGCTATTAGACTAAGAGGGCCACAGGGCCCACAACCTCCCCAACACCTTAATATTTAGTTATCTGGCTTGCAGTCATTGCCATGTATCCCTTTGTTCTTATTTCTTTCTGCTTCATACACAATTAGGAATGACAGCTGAATGAATTGTGCGCCCCCTCCTACACTGCACCCTAAGGCTGGAGCCTCTCCAGCCTATGCCTCGGCCCGGCCCTGGAACTATGCATTGCATTGTAGTGACTATAACAATCTGTTCTTGTTTACTAGTTTTATGCTGTGCTTAATGTTTTAAAGCAAAGATGCAATTTTGAGTGTTATACCGCTTTAAGGCAACCAATGAAATCTTGTTCACATGGAAAGTACTGTCAGGTTAAGCAAATCAAAGCAAAAAAAAAATCTATTTTTTTCACAGAAATTGTCGCTTGGTTCATTAAGGATGAGAAAGCGAAAGATTCACTTTCATAAGAATTTTTAAAATTTTCTAAATGAAAATATTGAAGCAGACCTGTGAGAATTTTTTTTAGGATATTAGATACTTACCAGGGTAGAGGTTGTTCTGATCCCCTTTGACCCCATCACTGCTTGTTGGGACCCCTCCTTCATGGCCGTGATCCCGTCTGTTTCCAAGCATGGCTGTAATCCCCAGTGGCACATCCGGGCCCACTCTTGCATAGTAGCCTTGGAGACTCTTGCGCATGGAGGAAAAAGCCTTGGATGAGTGGCTCCTTGCTAATGGGCAGGTGTGGGACATAGTTGCACCTGTGCAATATGGATATGACTGTACATGGATGACCATGGCGGGTAAACCTTATTCATCAAGCCCTTGTCCAAAATGTTCAGAAGTTCCCAGTGCTGGATCAGTGGGGTTGAGGACGATTGGGAAAGCCTTTAGACCACACATGTCAAACTCTTTTTCTCGGAGCCATTAAATTTGGCCCTCGAGGTTTCCTCACGTTGCATTATGTTTGGCCCTCTCTAGACCACCAGGGAAGCTATATTGGAGGTAAAGCCCCAGATCATCAGGGAAGGCATATGGGGGAGGTTGGGGAAAAAACTAAACACTAGGGAACTGTATGGGGGAGGGTGGCGGCCACTAGACACCAGGGAACTGTATGGGGGGAGACTACTAGACACCAGGCAATTGTGTAGGGGTTGGAGGGGGGGGGGCATTAGGCACCAGGGAACTTTATAGGGTGGCCAATAGACATAGAGTTTGTCCCTCGACTAGGTCCCAGTGTTCAGTTTCGGTCCACTTTGTATTTGAGTTTGACACCCCTGCTTTAGACTATCCAGAGGCTTTCCTCTACTGAGGTAAGTATCTAACTCTTATTTCATTTTGCACTTTAGGTATACTTTAAGACTGCCTTTTTTCTCTAGTGTCATATATTATGTTTAATTAATTTGTGCATGCTTTCAGTTACCATTCTGATATTGTATCAGACAGAAAACTGATTTTACTGATAATGTTGATTCTGTTTACTGTAGGGTGTGCATGCGTTTGTGTATTCTGAACAAAGTGATTCTATAAATTGGACGCAATAATGGAAAGCTATATTTAAACATTATAATAGAAAATAGTTTGATCAGCAGGACAATTCTACTGTGAGTTTTTGCAATTCTAACAGGGAGATTTTTTTCTTTTCTTTTCTATAAATTGCAATGCTGTGAATAAGAACAATCAAATATTAAGAGAGGCTTTCTAGCTCAGATTTTCTATTATGTAGATAAGCATATGGATGATTGTTGTTATTATATTACAGTAATAGTAGTACACAATGCACATAGCACACATTACAGAACAATTCACTCCCAAACATGCTAAGCCACTGAAGAATTACAGAGGCTGGGTTGCTTTCAGTGTTGATGGTGTTCTCTGAACTCTTGCAGTTGTATTTTCATCTAAACAAAGACAGTAAATAAGATGTTTATTTACAGCACAAGTACATTCAAGTAAGACAACAGACAATCCTATAGTAAAGTCACAGTTATAACAATAGCTGTAGTACAACTTTTTAAAAATGACATTTTAATAACTGTCCATATTGTAGAAGTTTTGAGCAAGTCCTAAACTTTCTTTTAACCTACTATACTGCAGTAGGCTTGCCGGAGAAATGCTTGATTTACTAAACTCCTTGAAGCAGGGCCAGGCCGAGGCATAGGCTGGAGAGGCTCCAGCCTCAGGGCGCAGTGTAGGAGGGGGCGCACAATTCATTCAGTTGTCATTCCTAATTGTGTATGAAGCAGAAAGAAATAAAAAAAGGGGCTACTTAGCAGTGACTGCAAGCCAAATAACTAGATATTAAGGTGTTGGGGAGGTTGTGGGCCTTGTGGCCCTCTTGGTCTAATAGCAATCAGTGTGTGACGGCTGGGGTGGGAGGGATGGAGGGGCGCACTTTGGTGTCTCAGCCTTGGGTGCTGGAGGACATTGTCCCTGCTCTGCCTTGAAGGACACCTGAATTAAAAGGCTTATTGAGGCTGCCATATTCATGGTTCTTTGACTATGGTAGGGATTAGATTGTGAGCTGCTTTGAGGGGCAGGTGACAAGACACTATACTCTGTACACAAAAGTTCCCTACATGTTTTACCCAAGAGGAGCTTCGTCAAGGAGAACCCAGTAAGGTACTAAGTGCAAAAGTGCTGGTTGCGAGGTGCTGAAGTTACAAAGTATTAAGACATAAAGTGCCGTAAACAATAGCAAACAAAGTATATACTATGGAGAATATAAGTTTTGGAAAGTTCCTGATAAAGCTTGAAAGCTCCTTCTAACTGTGCTGCTTATATACAACTAACCCGAGTGAGTGCCCTCCCTCACAATAACAGATAGAAACTACTCCCCATCTTGAGTCCCACCCATCAAGAATTCCCCTCTGGCTGCCAGGTACTAATTGTTCAATGCCTAATTGGTGAAATATCCATCCAAAAAATATGTAAATGTCACTACTCAGATGTATAAAAGATTTGAGATTTCCATCTTACATGCTGGAGTGCATAAATAACTGGTATACCCCTCGTGTCTCTGATTTAAAGGAGACCTGAACCAATTAAAAATAAACACATGATGTACCTGCAAATGAATTTTACATACTTACCTCCCTGTCAGTTCCTCTCAGAAGCTCACCATTTTCTTCTAACAATGATCCCTTACAAGCTTTTGTCAGAACTGAAATGTATCAGTGGCTGTCAGTTATAAATCAGTTGCTGTCAGTTATAGTTGAAAAGACAAGTGATGTGTAAGGTAATGTCCATGTTTCCCTATGGCTCAAGTGGGCAATATTACAGTTTAACAGTGTGTTGACCCGGAAGCTGTTACAGAGTCATTGCCGTTTTTAAAATGGAGGATGTATAATTCCATCAATCACAGTGGACAAACAGGACATGGGAGATGAGAAAGATATTGAAGAGTAGACCACATGGAAGGCAAGTATGACATGTGTATGTTTATTTTGACTTTTCATTTTCAGTTCAGTCTTGCTTTAAAGTGAACCTAAAGCCAGTTAAAAAAAATGAGATTAACTCACCTGGGGCTTCCCTCAGCCCCCTGCAGCCGATCGGTGCCCTCGCAGCTCTGCTCCGATGCCTCTGGACCCGCCGGCGACGACTTCCGGTTTCGTCCGTCACCGGCCGACAAGCATGGGAACGCGAGTGATTGTTCGCGTTCCCAGCCTGTATATCGCCCCCTATGCTGCTATTGCAGCACGCTACTAATCCAATCAACATCTGATCTGAAAGCTTCTTCAGGATCTATGGTGAATAATATTAGAGGCAGATGATCAGCAGAACAGCCAGGCAAATAGTATTATTTAAAAGGAAAAAAAATATAGCAGCCTTTATACAACTCTCAGTTCAAATGTACTTTCAGCGCTGGAACCCACAAGGGCGATTTTCAGAGCATTTTTGGAGTGTTTGAAAGCGCTAGCGTTTTGTAAAAATGCTCAGCTACTGTGAACGGATGGGGCAACTTCAACTAGAGCGATTGCGATTCAGAAAATCGCAAGCGCAGGACATGCAGCATTTTGGGAACGTTAGTGCTTCAATGTAAAGTATATCATCGCTGGCGTAATCGCTCAGCAAGACCTGCACGGAGCGATTTTGCTAGCGTTTTAAAGTTACTGCATACTGTAACAAAATTAAAATTAATTGAAAGGACCAATCAGACTTTAAAATGCTAATCGCTACACAACCGCGGGCAAATTGATACACTTTTTAAAATCGCTCCCTAAAACGCTCATTAAACTGCTTACAAACTGCTCATACAAAATGCT
The DNA here is from genome assembly GCF_040937935.1 of Hyperolius riggenbachi. Lineage (NCBI taxonomy): Eukaryota > Metazoa > Chordata > Amphibia > Anura > Hyperoliidae > Hyperolius > Hyperolius riggenbachi. Next base: position 356,640,784 of record NC_090648.1, read on the forward strand.
AGCGCTTGCGATTAGCGATTGCGTTTTGCAGTGGGTTCCAGGCCTCAGGGTCCATTCACACTGGGGTGATTAGCGGGCAATTCCCGCTAATCGTGAAGTGCTAGCACAATACTAACTAATGGCAGTGATCTCACTGCCATGATTGCCGCTGATTGCTGGCGATTCGCATTAGCGACAATCACAAAATGCGGTGCATACAGCATTTTACCGTGATTCTAAAACGATAGCGATACAATGCTTAAAAAACGGTTAGCAAGATCGCTAAAAAATCGTGACAGTGTACAGTGAATTTACAGCGCTAACATTTTGCGATTGACAGTGTGAATGGATCCTAAAGGACAACTAAAGTGAGCGGGACATGGGAGCTGTCATATTTGCACATTGCCTGGCTGCCCTGCTACTGCACTGCTTCTTAGGCCCAGTGCACACCAAAACCGCTAGCCGATCCACAAAACGCTAGCAGTTTTTGGAGCGTTTTTGCTGGCGTTTCTCGAGAAAACACTAGCTTTTTTTTAAAATAAGTGTGGCGTTTTTGGTAGCATTTGCGGTTTGCGTTTTTTACTTTAAAGTGGTTGAAATAGCTCAAACAAAGGGTAAAAAGTGTTATATTGATGATGTATGTGTTGTGAGTTAAGTAATCAAGCAGTAATTAAGGTCAATTGAACAATATAAAAAGGGTGTTTCCCTTCACAGCCTTGTGGGTTTGTTGAGGAGTATCTAGATAGGTTTTTGGAGAGTAGAGTGGGTGGTTTGAAGAGAATGTATCCTGATCTGATTGTGTTATTTGCTGTAGCAGCATATATGAGGGGCAGACCAAGGGCCCGGAGATTCTGGGTGCATCCTATGCTGCAAGTGCAGCATAGGAAGGGGCAATTTTGGATCCTTTACTGTGATTTGAGGCGTCATCCTGAAAATTTTTTTGGCTACACCCGGATGTCTATTGCCAGGTAAATGTTCTTCATGTTATGTACATATATAACAATCTGTGTTCAGAATATATGTATAATATATACCTTTAAATGTGTCGTATGCTTCTTCATGTTGTTTTGTGCACACACTGTGTAGCAATATACATCATCTTGCGTTTGAGTAACATTATATTGATTTTGCCCATAGCAAACACAGTTTAGCGTCACATCATGTTATAAAATGCAGCATAAACATAGATCTCTACATTTCTTGTGGGGTTTACATTAAACCAGGTGCCTGATTTTCCTGCTAATTGAGTTTTTTGGATCATCGTCGGCACAGCCCCTGAAGAAGCTTGGCATTCAGGTGGTCATAGTCAAGGCACAGTCTATTATTGTTAGAGTTGTGTTAATCAGACACTACTGCAGTCAAGAAAATGTTGAGGACAGTAGAGCAACAGGTATATTTAAACCTGCAACATACACCTCCCTAAAAGTTACATTTCACTTATATTAGCCTGCTGAAAGGAGGTGTTTGATGGCAATTTATCATGCATTATCCAACATGTCAGACACAGTAATGACAATCTTATATGGTGCAATGGTTTATTTTTCACACCTTTATAAGAAAGTAACAATGCCGCTTAATTGTTAACAACAAAGTATTTGTTTTAAAGTGACAGACATCCACATGTATGAATATATACTAGCATCAATTTGGAAAATGAAAGAAGGTTTGCCATACCAACAGCAACTTACATTCTCAACCTAACTTTCTCGTTTCACAGTTTTGATACACTGTTGGAGAAGTTGAGGGATGGTCTTAAAAGAAAAGATACAAATTGTTCATATTCAGCTACATATCTGCTCATATTAGAAGAGCTTCGTTTAGGAAGAGTTTTTCGAGAGGTTCCGAGTTACACCTCTCACCTGCCAACCTCTTATATGATACTCTCAGTCTTGATTGCAGTAACTGCTGTCCAGGGCTCCTCTCCTAGGTCCAACTGACAGGACAGCGTTGGTTAGTTTTCCTTTTCTACCAATTCTCTGTCAGCCTATAATAGGTTATGAGTGACAGTGATGGGTAGGATAATAATCCTCTGAATAGACTTAGTACTGATAAGCATTTAGACTTGGTTGGTCTGCCTTTACCTGTACAACAATCACATATTTTTATATATATTTTAATTGCAATGCTTTGTATGTTCTACACTTTCTGCTGTATCTGATGATCGGTTATTTTTGAATTGTTACCGCATTGTACTCTTTACCTTTTTTTTAAAAATGCAATAAAATTGGATTATAATGAAAAAAAAAAAGAAAAGATACAAATTATCGACGAGCTATTTCGCCAACTGAAAGACTCCTCATAACATTGAGGTAAACATTCTTAAACAACATTTTAACATAAAACATTTTATCTCTAGCTGAAATTACTATCAATCTTGTTGGAATAGAAATTCGGTCATTGTATTATCAGCATTGAAAGATGGTGGTGTACTGTCAGAGCTGCTTTGTGAGGTGTTTTGAAAGCTCAAATCAGTGTACACTGGATTTTCATGTGACAATGATGAAGTATGATAGGTATGAGGTGGCTCATGACGTACAGGTGGTGGCATGGGGAAATGACCATGGCGAGCATGTCGGATGTTTGGCCTATGCATAGCAGGGTAAGTAGGTGGGTCATACATAGGATGAGTATGGTAACGTTGGTGTTGGTATTGAGGGTAGTGATGTTGAGGGCCAGACATGTGTGGTTGAGAAAAGTAATGGTGACTACCTTCTGAATGCAGTCTGTCAGTTTGTAAAAAACTGTCCAGTGCATTTGAGATAGCAAGCCTGGCTGCCCATTGCTTGTCTTCAGGAACTTTTTGCAGAAAAGGCACTAAACTTAAAAGATATTGTGTGCATGGATCTTTTAATTTTGCTACTTCTTCCTCTCTTTTATCCATGTAATCCACCGCCTTTTCTATAGAAGTAATTAGCTTCTCATCATATTCAGCCCTGCTTATACCTCTTCCCATTCTCCTTCCTTGTGTAGATGCCCTGAACCCTCTCTGTGTCACATTGGTGCGTGTCCTGGTAGATGGGGTTTTGTGTGTGTTGTGGTGGAGTAGATGCACTCTCATCCTGTGTTGGTGTCTCTTGGTCCTGGGAACAGACATCTTGTGTATCAAGGTCACTGTCTGTTTGTGGTAACACTTCTGCTTCTTCCTCTGCTGGGTCTGGTGGTAGGCTATCTTCAGTTCTTAAAAAAAACATATAAAACAATATACTAAGCATATGTTTAATGATGGTATAGCAATAGGTTCACATTTGCGCTATACTTACGTCGGATAATCATTATGTGGTCTGAGGAATTCTAAGATGGATGTGAATTTGTATTTCACCCGTTGTGCTGCCAGAACCACTTTTTGATTCCTGAAACTGTTTTTCCAACTCTTTCCGATAACTATCACGTACCGACTTCCATCTTCTACGAAGAACAGCAACTAAAAAACATAATTTAACATATTTTTTTTATTTACAGATTCTTGGCTACAGGACAATCGTATGCGGCACTGCATTATCAATATAGGATGGGAAGAAGTACTATTCGTTATCTGGTTTTGGACACCTGCACTGTACTTTGGAATGTGCTTCAGCCAGACTTTATGGCCACACCTGATTCTGCTATGTGGGAGTCAAACATTCAGATGTTTTGGGACAAACACAGGTTTCCTAACTGCCCAGGAGCAGTGGATGGCAAACATGTCAGAGTGGTCATGCCTGCCCGCAGTGGCAGTCTTTATTACAATTACAAAAGATACTTCTCACTTGTGTTAATGGCTGTGGCTGATCCAGAATACAAATTTATATATGTTGATGTGGGTGGTTATGGAAGTTCTCATGACTCAGCTATATTTCGCCATAGTCGTTTTGGAATTAAACTGCAAGCTGGCACTTTGAATATGCCTGCAGCACGACCCTGGCCTGGCACACAAGAACCAAATTGCCCTTGTGTGTTTGTGGGTGATGAGTAGTGTTGGGCGAACAGTGTTCGCCACTGTTCGGGTTCTGCAGAACATCACCCTGTTCGGGTGATGTTCGAGTTCAGCGGTAGTACCCTTGTGGTACTTCCGCCCTTTCTCTGACCTCACGTCCTCTACGTGATGACGCATACGAGGGTACGCGTCACGCGTACCATCGTATGCGTCATCACGTGGAGGACGTGAGGTCAGAGAAAGGGCGGAAGTACCACAAGGGTACTACCGCTGAACCGCCCGCTGCCTGGCCTCAACGCGTCATACTCGGACTCCTCCTCCTAGTCCTCACTCACACCACTGCCAGCCAGCCACTGCAGCAGCCACCACCGGTAATATTTAACTTTACGCCAACTTTTTTATGGGGAAGCGGGCAGAGGGGGGAGCGCTAGCGGAGGGGGTGGGGGGATTTCCGACCTCCCCGCGATCGGGGCATGCTCCCCCCTTATGCCTGCGACCCCATAGGGGGGCCGTATTGCGGCATGTTCGGGTCCCCATTGACTTGCATTGAGTTCGGGGTTCGGGCCGAACATCTGGCCCATGTTCGGCCTGTTCGGCCCGAAACCGAACATCCAGGTGTTCGCCCATCACTAGTGATGAGGCTTTTGCACTTTCTGAGCATGTCATGCGCCCCTATGCTCTAAGACATTTGTCTGAAAAAAAAATTGTATTCAACCACCGCCTAACACAAGCAAGGCAGGTGGTTGAATGTGCCTTTGGGATTCTGACTAGTAAGTGGCGCATTTTCCACACAGCAATGAAAATGCAGCCGAAATATGCGATAACTGTTATTAAAGCCACCTGCATACTGCACAATTATGTCCGAACCTTAGATGGGGTACAGGTGGGAGAAGAGATTCCACTAACTGTACTACCACCTGTTGCTGCTGCTACATTACTTGGATCTTATACAGCACTGCAAATTAGAGACAGACTAGCCGATTATTTTGGCACCTAAGTTTATGATTCTCCCAGTACTAATCTAAACACTTGTACATTATGTGAATAAAAATCCAAATCTATATCAAATAAATATGCCTGCAAATACTGTGTTTATATTCAATAACATATACTAACAGAATCCAGCATCATGTACATTTAGGCACACACATCTACCTGCCCATGATAAGTGAACACACAGATCAGCACAGATATAATGATGATATATTTCATTAAACCAATGTTGTGCAGGGGGAAGGGGCTACAATACCTACAGTAATGCAAGGAATAAAAAAAATGACATTGATAAATGCTATATAAAAATACATGACACTTACTTTTTGCTTCTTTGGCCTGTGGTGAAAGCTTATCCCAGGTGCTCTGCAGAAAATCTTTTGCTATACGACTCCAATAAATATTGTTTTGACCAACCTCTTTATAACCAGATAAACTTTTATCATACATTTCTGGTATATTTTGAATTTTTATTATTAAGGATTCAGTATCAAACCACTTCTGTGCCATCTTCCTTGCTGTAAAGCCTCGCCCAGCTTCAACAGCTCACAAACAGGAAGTCCACTTTGACCTGGAAAAAAACATCTCCCTCAACAAAACGCAGCTCAAACCGCTTGTTGTAGCGTTTACCAAAGTCGTTTGCGTTTTCCTATACTTTACATTGAGGACGAAACGCTTCCGAAATCTGCAAACGCGCAGCAGGAGGCACGTTTGCGGCTTGGCAAAAACCGCAAACTGCCGGTGTGCACCATCCCATTGCAATACATTAGCCAAGCGTTTTTCAAGGCGGATGCGGCCGGCGGATCGCTCCAAAAACCGCTCGGTGTGCACTAGGCCTTATACTTTTAGCCATAGACACTGAACTAGCCGACAAAAATCTGACAAGATTAGCTGCATGCTTGTTACACGCGTGTGATTCAGACACTACTGCAGCTAAAGATCAGCAGTTCTGCAAGCCAACTGGAATTGTTTAAAATGAAATAAACAGGGCAGCCTCCATATTCATCTCACTTCAGATGTCTTTTAAATCATCTTTCCTTGTTAAACACCTGATCAGTATCAGGGCACGGTGTCGACAAACTGTTGGTGCTGCAGGATTTGCCCTCAGTGGAAAATACTTCCCCAGCTCCCTCTAAAAGTGCTCTAATGTTGGGTATGGTGTCAAGAAAATCTGCCAAATGGTGTATGGTCAGCCAAATATATAAACAAGGCATAAATGGAGCGGTGATACACCTGATGACTTAAAGGACAACTTACGTGAGAGGGATATGGAGGGTGCCATATTTATTTCCTTTTAACACCATTTGCCTAGCAGCCCTGCTGAGCTATTTGGCTGCAGTAGCGTCTGAATCACACACCTGAAACAAGCATGCAGCTAATCTTTTCAGATCTGACAATAATGTCAAAAACAACTGATATGCTGCATGCTTGTTCTGGATCTATGTCTAAAAGTATTAGAAACAGAGGACCAGCTGGCGTCAAGGCAACTGGCATTGTTTTAGGGCTCTTTCACACCAAGACGTTGCATTAGATGTGACGTTAAGGTCGCATAACGTGCCCCTAACGCAACGCATGTTAGCTTTGAAGTTGGACGCTATATAGAGCCGTGTTGTGCGTCTCTTCATGCGTACGTGATGCGTACTTTTTGACGTATACTATCGAACGAAAACAGTCAAATGTAAAAAAAAAACAAAAAAACACAGTACTGATGTGCAAACATCCGAACGCAGCCACATACGAGTATAACGCACAGCATGCTACACTTTCATTTACCATGCTGCGTTATACTCCAATGCAACATGGGCACTGTGAACAGCCCATTCATTTATCACTGCTGTCAGTTGGGCTGCGTTACAGGCTGCTCTAACGTGCGCTTGTAACGTCCCACTGTGAAAGCAGCCTAAAAGGAAATAAATATGGCAGCCTCCATAACCCTGTCACTTTACCGTAATTATCCTTTAAAGGGAACTTAAGGTGAGAGTGATATGGAGGCTGTCATATTTATTTTCTCGTAAAACAATGCCAGTTGCCTGGCAGTCTAGTTGATCTTCTGGCATAAGTAGTGTGAGTCAAAACTGTGGAACAAGCATATGGCTAATCCATAAAACTGGATCTGCATGTGCTTGTTCAAGGTATATGGCTAAATGTAATAGAGACACAGGATCAGCGAGAGAGCCAGGCAACTAGTATTATATAAAGGAAAAAATATGGCAGCCTCGATATCCCTCTCCCTTCGGTTTCCCTGTAAGTGCTGATTGTAAGGTGCTGAAGCGAGGGCCAGTGCACATCAAAAAGCACTAGCGTAATTGCAAACGCTCAGCACTTTTTGAAGTGATTTTTCATAACGATTCTAGGCATGTGCCTAGCGATTTTCTAATCATGCCTAGCAATTTTTGGAGCGGTTTGGTGTAGGGTTTTTTTTATTTTTTGTTACAGTAGAGCTGGAACTGATCACAGCTTCTGTAACAAAAACACTTGGAAAATCGCTCTGTCCTAGTGTTTTTTGGGGATTTTCCATTTTCCTATACTTAACATGCAGGGCCGGATTTACCATAAGGCACTCTAGGCACGTGCCTACAGGCGCCTGATTGGACAAGGGGCGGGAGTAAATCATGTCCCTTTAAGATGAAAAGGCTGAGTGAAAAAGCAACACTAATGCCAGCGCCGCCCGCCTCCTTCTCTTTGCATAATGATCCGACAGCCACGTGTGCGGCCGTAACTACAGTGAGGGGCGGGCGGCTAGTGACACTTGCACACACAATTATGTGCCGTTCTCCTGGCCCACCGGCCACCGTATTCATGTATGCACACAGCACTGCAGCTTATAATAGCAGCTGCTGCGTGCATAGGCGGCGGGGGGCGGCACAATTGTCTGTCCCTGCTGCCCTGGAGTCCTCCTGGCTGGGACTTTGATAAACCACGTGGGCGGGCGAGGCGGGGCATGAATAATCATCACTTACCGGCGAAAATTATTCTGCCGGCGTGATGGAAGGGGGACAGAGAGGAGGAAGATGAATCCAGTAGCATGGGTAGGCAAGAAGCTCCACCCCGCCGACCCCTCTCCTGTCCATCATCAGCAATCAGCATGTGTTTTCAAGTGACAGGCGGGGAGAGGGTGCGGAGGAAACAGCCCTGTAGGTAGGACTCATGAGATAGCCCTGCACTTACAACTTCGCCCCGCCCCGTGTGTATACTGTTGGGGGCTTGAGGCTGTCTGTGCATGTGTGACTGCCACAGTGCCCTGGTACCTGGTGGAGAGGGGGCACACTCGCTGCTGGACCCTAGGATGCACAGAGAAAAATGTATGCAGACAGTCTGCTGGTTGTGGAGTAAGTGATTGTGTGTTTGGATTGTGTGCGTGTATTGTGAGCTCTGTGTGTGTGTGTACATTGTGACCAGCCAGGGTGCACTGCATTAGTTCAGCTGCCTCAGCTAGAGTGACCCGGGTGGTCCCGGGAGGAGTGCGCCAGAGGCCAGAGACTTCTGCCAGGTGAGTAAATGCTTTTTTTCCAGGTGAACTTTGCCCGCATTGCGTTTCTTGTCTGGTGAAATGTTTGCCCGCATTGCGTTTCTTTTCTGGGGAAACGTTTGCCCACATTACGTTTCTTTTCTGGTGAAATGTTTGCCCGCATTGCGTTTCTTTTCTGGGGAAATGTTTGCCCGCATTGCGTTTCTTTTCTGGTGAAATGTTTGCCCGCATTGCGTTTCTTTTCTGGGGAAATGTTTGCCGCATTGCGTTTCTTTTCCAGGTGAAATGTTTGCCCGCATTGCGTTTCTTTTCTAGTGAAATGTTTGCCCGCATTGCGTTTCTTTTCTGGTGAAATGTTTGCCCGCATTGAGTTTCTTTTCTGATGAAATGTTTGCCCGCATTGCGTTTCTTTTCTGGTGAAATGTTTGCCCGCATTGCGTTTCTTTTCTGGTGAAATGTTTGCCCGCATTGCATTTCTTTTCTGGTGAAATGTTTGCCCGCATTGCACTTCTTTTCTGGTGAAATGTTTGCCCGCATTGCGTTAATTTTCTGGTGAAATGTTTGTCCACATTGCGTTAATTTTGTACTGACATGTTTGCCCGCATTGCGTTTATTTTGTACTGACATGTTTGCCCGCATTGCGTTTATTGTCTGGTGAAATGTTTGCCCGCGTTGCGTTTATTTTGTACTGACATGTTGCCCACATAGCGTTTATTTTGTACTGACATGTTTGCCCGCATTGCATTTATTTTATACTGACATGTTGCCCGCATTGCGGTTATTTTGTGCTGACATGTTGCCTATTGCGTTTATTTTCTGGTGTCCGGGGTAACTGTTACTGCATTTATTATTTAATGGTCATAGATGGCTATGTTTGCTGCTTTGTGGTTACGGTATACTATTAGCATCACACCGTTTCTGCACACCCATGATGCAAAGTCTCGTTTGTCCACATCATGGCGTAAACACTGCTTTCTTATGCCTCGCTGTTACATCATTACGTTAGCTCCACCCCTACAATGTCATGGCCACGCCCATTTTTTGCCAGCCCCCTCCCCCCAGTCTTCCTCACTGCGCGCTCCTCAGTCCTCCCCACTTTTCGCCCCCCCCCCCCCCACTCCCCATCCCAGGTTGGACCCCAAAAATTCTGGTCACTCTACCTCAGCCGCATATTCCTGTGAGCCGAAAAAAGATCACCCCTATAGTAGCCGGCTGATCAACTCTGCCCCGCCCCTCCCCCCTTTCAATAAGCTGAATCTGTGCAGGAATGGAGGAACAGGTCCAGTGGCAGCATTGTGCTCAGGTGAGGGGACACAGAGAAAACTGATGCAGCCAGTCTCTGCTGACATTGGTGAGAATGTGTGTGTACTATGAGCTGTGTGTATTGTGTACTGTTAGTATGTGTGTACTGTGTGCATTGTAAGCTCTGTGTGTGTGAGTGTGTGTGTGTGTGTGTGTGTGTGTGTGTGTGTGTGTGTGTGTGTGTGTGTGTGTGTGTACTGTGAGCTTTGTCTCACTGTGTGTGTACTGTGAGCTGTGTGTGTACTGTGAGCTGTGTGTGTGTGTGTGTGTACTGTGAGCTTTGTCTCGCTGTGTGTGTACTGTGAGCTTTGTCTCGCTGTGTGTGTACTGTGAGGTGTGTGTGTGTGTGTGTGTGTGTGTGTGTGTGTGTGTGTGTGTGTGTGTGTGTGTGTGTGTACTGTGAGCTTTGTCTCGCTGTGTGTGTACTGTGAGCTTTGTCTCGCTGTGTGTGTACTGTGAGCTGTGTGTGTACTGTGAGCTGTGTGTGTGTGTGTGTGTGTGTGTGTGTGTGTGTGTGTGTGTGTGGGTGTGTGTGGGTGTGTGTGTGTGTACTGTGAGCTTTGTCTCGCTGTGTGTGTTCTGTGAGCTGTGTGTGTACTGTGAGCTGTGTGTGTGTGTGTGTGTGTGTGTGTGTGTGTGTGTGTGTGTACTGTGAGCTTTGTCTCGCTGTGTGTGTACTGTGAGCTTTGTCTCGCTGTGTGTGTACTGTGAGCTGTGTGTGTACTGTGAGCTGTGTGTTTACTGTGAGCTGTGTGTGTACTTACTGTGAGCTCTGTGTGTGTGTGTATGTATACTGTGAGCTTGTGTGTGTGTATACTGTGAGCTTGTGTGGGTGTACTAAGCAGTGCCGGGCCGAGGCATAGGCTGGAGAGGCTCCAGCCTCAGGGCGCAGTGTAGGAGGGGGCGCATAATTCATACAGCTGTCATTCCTAATTGTGTGTGAAGCAGAAATAAATAAGAAAAGGGGATACATGGCAGTGACTGCAAGCCAGATAACTGTTGGGGAGGTTGTGGGCCCTGTGGCGCCTCTTAGTCTAATAGTAATCAGCGTGTGACAGCTGGGGTGGAAGGGATGGGGGGGCGCACTTTGGTGTCTCAGCCTTGGGTGCTGGAGGACCTTGTCCCAGCTCTGGTACTGAGAGCTCATGTGTGTGTGTGTAAGGTGTGTTTTTTTTAAGTGTTATTGAGAGCATTAATACTGAAGCATTTTATACTTAGTGGGGCTTCCTTTAGTCCCATGTAGGCCTTGAGCTTCCTCGATGCCCTCACCAATCGCTCCGTTGTTACCTCCGGTAAATTGGCCAGTTGCGCTTCACAACGCATGTACAACCCTGCTGTGTATGCACCCCTGTCACACTTCTGCGGCTGGGAGTGTTCTCTGCCTGGGGAGGACACACGTTCAGAGATGACCAGGGGACAACCGAGGACAGGGATAGAGCCTGTGGCTAACATGGGGCTGGAGGAAGCCCCAGGTAAGTATATATCCCACAGTATTTAACCTCTACAAGTTTACTTTAAACAAGCATGCTTTATTGCGTGGGAGAAGAGGGGGGGGGGGTAATGGAATGGCTATTGTCCAGGCTGCAGTTTGCCTGGGGGGATTGTATTAATACCTAGGCCAGGGGCTGTTTGGGCAAAGTGATCTGTCTAGGCTTTAAAGGGGTCATCTGGCAAAAATATGGGTCTACCGCTCTACTTACCTGGGGCTTCCTCCAGCCCCCTGCAGATGACACGCCGCAGTTCTGCGCTCAGTTTTCAGCCCGAGGTCCTCGCCAGTGCAAAGGGCGACCTTTGGCTATAGGCTGCCCAGCATTTGCCTATATACTTGCCTTTATGACATGCAACTGGGACGGTGCTTTGTGCACCACCCTGTACTTTTTAAAAGGGTTTGTTGCCTAGGCCACAATTTATCACTACTTGTCATCTGTTACCTGCTACCTTCCAAACTAGGGATGATCAATGAGATGCAAATAGTTCAGAGTTTATGCATGATTATGTAAATGTATGCAGCTTGAAAAGGAACCAATCAATTTAAACCTGGGTGAGACTTGATTGGTCCATTTTCAAGCGGCATAAATTTGGGGGTGTGGCCTTTGCTGAGGGGCAGAGTTTAGGGCGCCAGAACTTCTGTGCCTATAGGCTCCTGAGCTGTAAATCCGGCCCTGTTAACATGTAATAAGTTGTTTTGAAATTTTAATCGAGTGATCTAAATATTTGATGATTTGAGCTCTCTACATAGCTAGGGCCCTGCTGTGATGAGAAGGAGAATTATCTATATTGGATGTGACGAGATTGAGATATCAAAGCTATAGATCAATTATATATGTGATATTGATAAGCTTGATTGAAAAGAAATCTTTAATTATTTAGGTTAGGGTAACAAGGCTGGAGTGGAAATTCTATAGCCAATAGGCCTGCTCTCAGAAATTCTTTGCTCTGAGGAGCAATGCTATGTATATGCCAGCCTTCCCCCATAAGGTAATTAGAGCATGTGGTTCCCATCATTGGGGGCAGGGAATAACTTCCTCAAGCCATAGTAGTACAATGAGGCTGTTAGAATACTAATTTCAGCCAGAATGGAACCTGTGCTCTCTTTGGGATAAATGAACAGTTAACTGAATCAGCTAGATTCAGTAGTCGACCAATAGAAACTATAGCATTATTTAATTAGACCAATCAGAGATAGTATCGTAAGGCATGTTGGGACCATCCCATATCGTATGTATAGAGTTTTAGGCGGGAGTCAGCAGTCAGACTTGCTTCCTTTAGCCTTTCACACATCCACACCCATGCAAACACACAAACCAGAACAATAGGCCTTTCCTTAATATACCTACAGATTACTCAGCAATTCAATTCAATTTGTTTATATATTTTGCAACTATATTTGTGATGTAATTAAGAATTGTACCTTATTGATTTATTTTTGAACATTCATGGAAGATCAATAATGCCTAATTAAACAACCACATCCTTTAAAATGATTTACTCTGGTCTCTAAAAGACTTTGTTTTTAAACAACAAATCCCACCTTTTAACATAACATTAGGCTGAATCACCTCAGAAAAGCGCATAAATGCTGCAGGACCCGCGTTTGGGAGAAAATCACATCGCTCTGGTGTAATCCATCCCATTCAAATACATCAGCCAAGCACTTTTCAAAGTGCTACTGTTTTGTTTTTTTTGTTTTTTGAAAGAATAATTTTTATTGTTTTTCAAAAGAATATGCATTTAGTAATACATAACATTGCATAAAAAAAAACAGTGCCAACCTTAATAGTATACATTTGTGGCTCATTACTCCGTGACACGACCTCTCTCTTGAGAGAGACAGTGGTCTGACTAGGGCCCTAGACCAACGAAGGAATCGCCAGGCCTGACCTCTCCCTGGACAGATTATATGCTCCCCTGCATACTGCTCAACTCATATCAGATTACAGGATATTGTAATTTAATCATACAAGTGCAATTTGTGAAGAGAGGTCCAGCATGACCATACGTTTGTAAATTTTTTCCGGCATTTGCGTTTGTGATATACCAGCTTTAACATTAACAGTTCCTTATGTACAAGAGATATCCAATCCTTCTTTTTAGGAGGTAGAGGTTTATTCCAATCTGGCAGGAGAGAGGTAACTTCTGTATAGAAATTTAAAAGCGATGAGTTTGTCTCGGGCAGATACACTGGTAGTAACAAAGTAACTCAGTCAGGACAGTACCCCAGACCTCCTCAGTGAGTGTTGGTATATTTTCTAACCATTTCTGGTAGAGTCAATCACCAGCTGACCTCTATATGGAAATGTTTTATGAAGTATAGAGACTGTGTGTTCCAATTCAGTTTTTGCTATTTCCCTCTCAGTGGCATGGGACTTCATCAGCAAGGTTTTTTCACGGGTAAAGAATTGAGCATTGAAGGCATGCTTCAATTGCATGTAGCAAAAAAACATGTGTCCACTGTCCAGGGAGTTGAAATTCATGTTTGAGGGTAGGGAAGGATTTGTAGATCCCATGGTCAGCCCAGATTTTGGGGTCTGGAACTGTGAGAAATTCAGGCATGGAGGGGTTACTCCAAAGAGAAGTATAGGGTGAGATCTGGCCTGGTTTGTTGGATAATTTATTTACTTTTCCCCAAACCTTTACCGTCACTAGCATGTTGGGTGTTACCCTTGGAATGCGTTTACTTCCTCTGAATGGGAGGCTAGTGAGAGCCACATAGGATCCCATGATTTCAGCTTCTAGGGCTGTTGCAGGGTTCTGTGGAGACTGTTCGAACCACCATCTGGCGGAGACTAGGGCAGAGGCCCAGTAGTAGCGTTCAAAATCTGGTAACCCAAGACCACCCTGATAATGATCCAGTTGTAAGGAGGAAAGAGCTTTTCGTGGAGGTTTAGGGAACCATAAGAAGGATGTAATGACTTTATGAATTTCTTTAAAGTAATTCTTTGGGATTAGGACTGGAGAGTTTCAGAAAAAGTAATGAAATTTGGGGAGCATATTCATTTTTATTGCATTGAGTCTACCTATTAGTGTTAGTGAGAGGGTCTGCCAAGCTTTGCATTTTGATTTGAGTTTAGAAAGAATCGGATCAAGATTTAATTTGCAGTAATCTTTGGGGTCTCTGGTGACCTTAACACCTAAATAGGTGAATTCAGTCACCCATTGTAGTGGGGTAAGGCCAGTGGCATAGCTAGGGTATTTGACACCCGGTGCGGATAATTTACATACACCCCCCCCCCCCACCCCCCACCCCAAAAAGAGAAAAAAAGTGAGTGCGGCATGCAAAGCACACCATGGTCAAAATGGGTGTGGCCGTATGGGTGTGGCCAGTACATGACTTAGGCGGCACTAACTGATATGGAAATAACAGTGGGAGAGTTCATAGGTATTTGCAAAAATAGAAAAATAGCTTTATTGTGACACCAACTCCATCAATGGGTAAACAAATTAAAATCAGTTAAAATTGGCCTGTAATGAGCGCATCTCCTTCCGCACCTACATCACGCACCCCTCACTCACACACCCCTAAAGGTACCGGTACCAATTTGTCCACGTCTTCAGAGAGGGGGAAAGAGCAATATGTGCATATACATGAAGGGCAAAGGGAGTCCTCTTCAGCTTGCAAGCTAGATATATATAGGTCTAGAATAATCTTACCACTGGTAGTAGTCCACTCGTTTGGTTACCGCAACTGCGATGTCTCCAGAACAGTTAACCACCTTGGTCACTACCATAGGACGGTGTTGGCCCTCAGGCAACGGCTCTACCCGCTCTGGCTGCAGTGCAGCAGGGAACACGCACTGATGCCATATCTGTCTAGCGTAGTTTTGTAGCCAAGAAGAGCGCTCCAGGTCACATGATTCAGACCCGCCCACCGACGCGTTGCGCCCGCCCACTTGCGAGCTTCATCAGGGTGTACGTGGCTTGCCATTGGTTACCCAACCCGTTCTTTTAAATCCAGCAACTGCGGGGCAGGGAGTCCTTTAGTGCGTCATAGTCCCGCGTAGCATGCGGAAGTCTATGCGCACCACCTTACATCTTCTCGCGTTGCGGATAATCTCCATGGCAACTCTGATATACTGATGTAGCGTCATGTCCGCGTTCAGGCGGCATTATTTCCGCGTTCCAGCTTACAGAACACTTGCCTCTTGAGTGTTCTCCCGTGCATCCAAACAAAAAGGGTATGTACAGAACGAGTTTATCAAAAGATATATGTCTCTTGTTTATCATAGCGGGATCTCAGACAGTTCTTTGATTTTGGTATGTTGCACTACTTAGTAGAGAGTCTCCGGGTAGTATGTCTCATCCCCCTCTCCCTTTCCAGTCAGCAGTGATTCCCCTGAGCACCCTAAGGAGGCCACCATTTATGTGGGTAGAAATGGGGCATAGCTTAGTTCACTATTGAGCCCTGCTAGGCCGATGGCCCTCAGCAGGTAGATCCACCGGCTTTCCTGCTGTTTCAATAGTCTTAGTCTGTCTCCCCCTCTCCTATTCACTGGGATTAGGGCAATTCCCATTGCTTGCAGGCCACTCGGATCGCCAGCATGTTCCTGGCAAAAATGTTCCGCAACAGAACTCTTATATTGTCCATTCTCCTGAAGGCCACTGTTTATATTAGATATACTGTATGTTCCATGATTCGTGTTTTTAGCTTGCGAGTAGTTAGTCCCACATATATCTTATGACATGGGCACTCCAGGCGATAAATAACCCATTCACTGTCGCAATTAATGAAGCTCCTGATCTACCTGATGCATCGTGAAAGAATTTGGCTTGCACCATTACCTCGCATGCAACACACCTACCACATCTATACATTCCTGCAATTGTACTACGACCTAACCAGTTGGTTGTTGCAGTTGGAACATATTGTGAAGTTACCAATGCATCCCTCAAATTCGGTGCACGTTTCGCTACAAGTAGTGGGCGTTCACCAACTATTCCCTTCAACTCTGGATCGGTCTGCAATACTGGCCAGTGTTTTGACAGAACATCCTGGATCTGCCTCCAGTTGGCATTATATGGAGTTATGAATCTGGGGGGTTCAATCTTTTTATCAGGCTTACTTCTCGGGCGGCCTGTATTTCCAGCCAACAACTCGTCCCTTGCTCACATCCTAGCCCTGTCAAAGCCCGTGCAGAGCACATCGTGACGGTATCCCCGCTCCCGGAAACGGTCATACATGTCCATGGCTTCCTTACAAAAGTCACTCTCGAGTGTACAGTTCCTGCGCAAGCGCAGAAACTGACCGTACGGAATTCCGTTTTTTAAGTGACCAGGATGGTGGCTGGCAGCGTGGAGGAGGGTATTGCCTGCAGTAGGTTTACGGAAAGTAGTTGTATGTAAACAATCGCCCCCACGTCTTATATGCAAGTCCAGAAATGAAATCTCCGTTTTACTCGCAATATAAGTCAGGGCGATATTCCTTCCGTTTTTATTTAGCCGGCACATGAAGAAATCAAGCTACCGCATGTCCCCCCTCCACACCACCAGCACATCATCAATAAAACGGAGCCAAAGTCGGACATGCTGTTCAAACTCCGAGAGGGGGTACACGTCCTGGCGTTCCCATTGGCCTAGATGTAGACAGGCATAGGCAGGTGCGCAGGCCGCCCCCATCGACGTGCCCCGCACCTGTCTGTAATGGGAATTGCCAAACATGAAGCAATTGTGCTCTAGCACGAACCTCAACGCCTCAACAAGGAACGAATTGTGTGACTGTGCACCAGGACTGGCATCTTCCAGGAAAAAGCGGACAGCCCCGATGCCAATCTCGCGGGGAATCGACGTGCTCTTCTTGGCTGCAAACCTACGCTAGACAGATATGGCATCAGTGCGTGTTCCCTGCTGCAATGCAGCCACGCAGGGCGGGTAGAGCCGTTGCCTGAGGGCCAACACCGTCCTATGGTCATGACCCAGGTGGTTAACTGTTCTGGAGACATCGCAGTTGCAGTAACCAAACGAGTGGACTACTACCAGTGGTGAGATTGTTCTGGACCTATATATATCTAGCTTGCAAGCTGAAGAGGACTCCCTTTGCACTTCATGTATATGCAGTGCCGTTTCTAGGCTAAAATGCACCCAGGGCGAGTGTGTAAAAATTGCGCCCCCCCCCCCCAAGCAAGGTATGGGTGCCCGCAGTATAGGTTAGCCAGGTCTAGTTGCACTTAGTATAGGTCCCCCCAGTATAGGTAGCCAAGAATAGGTATCCCAGTATAGGTAGCCAGGCATAGGTGAGCCAGTATAGTTGCCTCCGCTATAGGTTAGCCAGGTAGGTGCCTCCAGTATAGGTAGCCAGTATAGTAGCCCCCAGTATAGGTTAGATAGGCAGGCGCCCCCGGTATAAGTTAGTTAGGTAGGTGTCCCAGTACAGGTTAGCTAGGTGGGTGCCTCTAATATAGGTAGCCAAAATAGTTGCCCCCAGCATAGGTTAGATAGGTAGGTTCCCCCCAGTATAGGTTAGATGGGTAGCTGCCCCCCAGTATAGGTTAGATTAGGTAGGTGCCCCCCAGTATAGGTTAGATTAGGTAGCTGCTCCCCAGTATAGGTTAGATTAGGTAGCTGCCCCCCAGCGTAGGTTAGATTAAGTAGGTGCCCCCCAGTGTAGGTTAGATTAAGTAGGTGCCCCCTAGTGTAGGTTAGATTAGGTAGGTGCCCCCCAGTGTAGGTTAGATTAGGTAGGTTCCCCCCAGTATAGGTTAGATAGGTAGGTGCCCCCCAGTGTAGGTGAGATTAGGTAGCTGCCCCCCAGTATAGGTTAGATTAGGTAGCTGCCCCCCAGCATACGTTAGATTAGGTAGCTGCCCCCCAGCATACGTTAGATTAGGTAGCTGCCCCCAGCGTAGGTTAGATTAAGTAGGTGCCCCCCAGTGTAGGTTAGATTAGGTAGGTGCCCCCCAGTGTAGGTTAGATTAGGTAGCTGCCCCCCAGTATAGGTTAGATTAGGTAGCTGCCCCCCAGCGTAGGTTAGATTAAGTAGGTGCCCCCCAGTGTAGGTTAGATTAGGTAGGTGCCCCCCAGTGTAGGTTAGATTAGGTAGGTGCCCCCCAGTGTAGGTTAGATAGGTAGGTGCCCCCCAGCGTAGGTTAGATTAGGTAGCTGCCCCCCAGTATAGGTTAGATTAGGTTGGTGCCCCCCAGGGTAGGTTACATTAGGTAGGTGCCCCCCAGGGTTGGTTAGATTAGGTAGGTGCCCCCCAGTATAGGTTAGATTAGGTAGCTGCCCCCCAGTATAGGTTAGATAGGTAGCTGCCCCACAGTGTTGGTTAGATAGGTAGCTGCCCCCCAGCGTAGGTTAGATTAAGTAGGTGCCCCCCAGTGTAGGTTAGATTAGGTAGGTGCCCCCCAGTGTAGGTTAGATTAGGTAGGTGCCCCCCAGTGTAGGTTAGATAGGTAGGTGCCCCCCAGCGTAGGTTAGATTAGGTAGCTGCCCCCCAAAATAGGTTAGATTAGGTTGGTGCCCCCCAGGGTAGGTTACATTAGGTAGGTGCCCCCCAGGGTAGGTTAGATTAGGTAGGTGCCCCCCAGTATAGGATAGATAGGTAGGTGCCCCCCAGCGTAGGTTAGATTAGGTAGGTGCCTCCCAGGGTAGGTTAGATAGGTAGCTGTCCCCCATAATGGAGGGGGGAGCCGGAGCCGCGGGGAGGGCAACCCGACCTCTCCCCGGGCCGCCCTCCGTGCTCCCCCCTCAGATGCAGAGCGCAGCAGCAGCAGCAGCCAGGGAGGAAGCGCTGTAAACAACATACCTCCCTGCGTTCCAAGCGCTGCTCTCTCGCCGCCGGTCTCTTCCTCTCTGCCGCCTATACGATGATGCACACGCTGGTTCCTGTTAGCCGGAACTAGTGTGTGCATCATCGTATAGGCGGCAGAGAGGAAGAGACCGGCGGCGAGAGAGCAGCGCTTGGAACGCAGGGAGGTATGTTGTTTACAGCGCTTCCTCCCTGGCTGCTGCTGCGCTCTGCATCTGAGGGAGGAGCACGGAGGGCGGCCCGGGGAGAGGGAGGGAGAGGTCGGGCTGCCCTCCCAGCGGCTCCGGCTCCCCCCTCTATTTCAGCGCCCACCTCCCAACAGCGCCCCGGGCGGCGGCACGGGCCGCACGGCGCTAAAAACGGGCCTGTGTATATGCACATATTGCTCTCTCCCCCTCTCTGAAGACGCGGACAAATTGGTACCGGTACCTTTAGGGGTGTGTGAGTGAGGGGTGCGTGATGTAGGTGCGGAAGGAGATGCGCTCATTACAGGCCAATTTTAACTGATTTTAATTTGTTTACCCATTGATGGAGTTGGTGTCACAATAAAGCTATTTTTCTATTTTTGCAAATACCTGTGAACTCTCCCACTGTTATTTCCATATCAATATGTACCAATTTTTTGGTGGGACTGCTCCCTCAGATTGAGGTGTGGGTATACTAATTTAAGGTGGCAGTAGAGATTAGGCAAAGTGTGGCTTTATTTTTTTTAGGCGGCACTAACTGTAATGTGATAATGTAACTCTAAAGCAGTGCCCTGCGTTTCCTCCCAAACCACAGGGACAGCAACTGTAAGGACCCTTTTACATTTAATGCATTTTAAAGCTTTGCTGTGCGTTTTTTCTCCTGGTCACACTGTACACTGAGCGGGTGGATCAGAGGTGGACAGGAAGCAGAGCATGCGGCCACACAGAGTCCCCCGGCTGGGACAAATTTTAGCCTGGAACAGGGGAACCTGGATCCGGTACCTGTCACAGGTAAAGAGGTCTGGTCACCATAGGTTTACTGGCAATTCTTGCTATGGGGTGGAGGGCTGCTGCACTGGACACAAAGGAGGAGGGAAGGGCCCCATAAAGTTTATGCTGGGGAAAACATTATCACTCTCTATATACCAATACAGTACATATACAGTGTATAAAAGTATGGTTTGTGTGTATGGAAATAAGTATGTGTGCCTGTGTGTGTACATGTATGGAGTGTGTGTGCCTGCTATCATACACATCACATAGCCAGGCACACATACTCCACCATACATTTACACACATAGGCAGTGGGCACACATACCCTTTTCCTATACACACACACACATACCATACTTTTATACACTGATACTCCATACATGTGCAGACATACAACACACACAATACATACGGTACACACAAGCAGCAACTCACACAACACTGTCACTCCTGCTGCTGCGTCTCTTCTCATCCTTGCATTCCTGAGGAGGGGGCTGCTGGGCATGCTCACTCTCCTCTTGCATGGGGGTGCTGAAGTTCCTTGCTCCACTGATAACTCTTATCAGAGCTCTGATTCAGCTCTGCAGTCAGCATGGCAGGAGCTGGAGCTAGGCACAGCATCTGGGAGCAGGAAGGAAATGTAGTTCAGGATGGTGCCGATCTTAAAGAGACTCCGTAACAAAAATTACATCCTGTTTTTTATCATCCTACAAGTTCCAAAAGCTATTGTAATGTGTTCTGGCTTACTGCAGCACTTTCTGCTATCACTATCTCTGTAATAAATTAATGTATCTTTCCCCTGTCAGACTTGTCGGCCTGTGTCTGGAAGGCTGCCAAGTTCTTCAGTGTTGTGGTTCTGCTATGAACTCCCCCTTCCAGGCCCCTCTATGCACACTGCCTGTGTATTATTTAGATTAGAGCAGCTTCTCTCTTCTCTCTTATCTTTTACAAGCTGGATAAATCGTCCTCTGAGCTGGCTGGGCTTTCACATACTGAAGAATTACAGACAAGGGCAAAGCTGTTTGCAGGAGAAAAACAAGCAGCCTGAAACTTCAGTGCATGAGAACTGCAGGGGGAAAGAAACACACAATGATCTCTTGAGATTCAAAAGGAAGGGTGTATACAGCCTGCTTGTGTATGGATGTATTTTCTATGTGTGGACATACTGTACATCAACCTACTTCCTGTTTTGGTGGCCATTTTGTTTGTTTATAAACAAACTTTTTAAAACTGTTTTTAACCACTTTTAGTGCGGCGGGAAGCGGCGAAATTGTGACAGAGGGTAATAGGAGATGTCCCCTAACGCACTGGTATGTTTACTTTTGTGCGATTTTAACAATACAGATTCTCTTTAAGTATTCTTATTTTTTCACCTAGGAGCTTGTTGCACCCCCTGCTGGCTGGAGTTGGAGGTGCGGATCACACCCCCCACACTTAGCTAGTGACGCTAGTGGGTAGGGCTAGGGAGGGCTGGGAGCTTGTTGTCAAGGGGTAAAATTAGGGATTTTTCCCAGTTTACTTTGAAACCCGAGAATTTACCAAATTCTTGGATGGTGTTAAGGGCTGCAGTCAGGGAGGGTCCGGAGTCAGCTAAATACAGAAGGATGTTGTCTGCGTATAAGTGCTACCATTTTTAAAAGCGCTACCATTTTTAGAAGCGCTCTTGGTGTGCACCAGCCCTTACAAAGTGTTAAAACATAAATAGAAGTTTCCTCATGGATGTTATTTCACATCTTGTCAATAAAATGCTTTTTAAACCATCAGCAAGCAAGAACATAATCATAAAAATGACTAAGTTATTTTAAACAGAAGATTAAAATGATTTGTTATGAGTAAGCTTGGGAGGGAAAGTGAATTGGATTGAGCCCAAAGTGCAGTACATATGAGCAAACAAAGTACAATGGAGAAGGGGCATAAGTTCTGGCAAGCTCATGATAAAGCTTGAGAGCTTCTTCCACCGCTGCTGCTTATATGCAGGCAACTTGAGTGACTGCCCTCCCTCACAATCATTGGGATAGACTCCTCCCGATCCTGAGTCCCAGCACTCAAGAATAGAGATGGGTCGAACCTCCAATTTTTGGTTCATGAACCTCGAACGCTAACCTCCGCAAGAAGTTCAGTTTGCGTGAACTTTTCGAACCGCAATAGACGTCAATAGGGAGGCGGACTTTGAAAACTAGAACCAGTTATGCTGGCCACAAAAGTGATGAAAAAGGAGTTTCAAGGGGTCTAACATCTGAGTTTTTGCATGGGGGAGTGGGAAACATGCCAAAAGTCCCGGGGAAAAATCTGGATTTGACGCACAGCAGCGTTTTAAGGGCAGAAATCACATTGTATGCTAAATTGGAGGCCTAAAGTGCTTTAAAACATCTTGCATGTGTATACATCAATCAGGTAGGGTAATTAGTGTACTGCTTCACACTGACAAACCAAACTCCCCGTGTAACGCACCGCACACAGCTGTTTGTGTAGTGACCGCCGTGCTGGACTGGTGCGCACCATGACGAGAGTGCAGGTGATGGCGGCTTTCCAGCCCATATGGTCGCCGGGCTGAGGTAGCTCAATGACAGAACAGTGACCGTCCAGCTGATCGAATTTGGTCTGTCCACAATGAAGCAACGACCTTATTATCTTGGGTGTGTCCCCCCCCCCCCCCTCCGAGACACGCATATAGCCATCGGTCATTGCTTTATTGTGATACGCAAGCCCCTTCACCGCGGCAAGGTAACGATCACGAATTGACACATGCACATGCCTTTTCTTTTGTTGTTGCAGTTGCAGTGCAGCCAGAAAAATTAGGCAGGCATGTACACGCACCAGAAAATTATTATAGCGGCCTTAAAAATTCAGGAATCCGCCTGAAGTCCTGGACCCTGTTGGTGGTGGCGGAGAAGGCAGTCAAGTGGCCTGCAGGCAGAGATGCTGTGTGGGGAGCGACTTAGTCTTGAGGCAGGTAGTCACACGGCGTGCAGGCACAGATGCTGTGTGTGAGGACTGACTTAGTCTTCGGGCAGGCCTGACCATGCTTTGCAGACCACGTGGTCAGATGGACCCTTTACCCAACGCTGTGTGCCAGAGATGATACCACTTGCCTTTCAACATCACGGTACAGTTTGGGTATCACCTTTTTTGAGAAATAATTGCAGCCTGGTATCTTCCACTGCGGTGTGTGGCTTTGCTTTTGTGTGCTGCTTTTCCTCAGGTGGTCACCCCATTGCAGTTTGTGCTTTGTCATCATATGCCTTTCGTAAGGAATTTGTCCCTACACGGGTCTTGGTCTTTCAACGGTTCAATTTTTGGTGACAGAGAGTACAGATGGCATTGCTCTCATCTGAGGCAGACACACATAAAAATGTCCACATCGCTGATCCCTGGGGTGATGGGACTTTGGTGGTGGCGGCCAACTGAGTGTTAAGTGGGGTGTCAGAATCAGAGCAGGAGGAGGAAGATATGTCTTAGTAGCACCACTGAAAAAAGGAGAGTCATGGGGCGGAATATTCAACTAGGGTGAACACTACCTCAATATACTTAGCATCAACATTTACTGTTTAAAGTATGCACCATGCCAACAAAAATAGACCAATTATATGCACAAATAAAGAAATTGGCTCTTGGGTGCATACCAAAAACGTTTTATTTTTAGCAAAAGACATAAATATCTCTACAAACATGTGTCATACTTAAAAAACTAAGAACAAGACCACCCTCTGCCCCCATCCGCTGTTACTTCCATTTGATATAGGCATGTCTTCTTCCAGTGAAATTAGTTTTGGTTGATTCATTTTGTTATTGTTTCAAGGGGTCTAACACCTGGAGGGGGGGAAGGCGGAGTGGGATACATGCCCAAAATCCAGGGGAAAAATCTGGATTTGACGCAAAGCAGCGTTTTAAGGGCAGAAATCACATTGAATGCTAAATTGCAGGCCTAACGTGCTTTCAAACATCTTGCATGGGTATACATCAATCAGGGAGTGTAATTAGAGTTCTGCTTCCCACTGACACACCAAACTCACTGTGTAATGCACCGCAAACAGCTGTTTGCGTAGTGATGACCGTGCTGGACTGGTGTGCACCGTGGCCAGAGTGTAGGCCGTGGCGTTTTTCAAGCCCATATGGTCACCGGGCTGTGGTAGCTCAATGATAGAACAACAGTGATTGTCCAGCTGATCAAATTTGGTCTGATCACAATGAAGCAACGACCTTATTATCTTTTGTGTGCCACCCCCACCCGAGACACTCAAATAGCCGGCGGTCATTGCTTCATTGTGATACGCAAGCCCCTTCACCGCAGCAAGGTAATGATCACGAAGGGGGATGGGCACATGTACATGCCTTTTGTTTTTTTGTTGCAGCCGCCCGCAGTGCAGCCAGAAAAATTAGGCAGGCATGTACATGCACTAGAAAAATTAGTGTAGCGGCCGCTGCTAGCAGCGGCCTTAAAAATTCAGGAATCTGCCTAGAGTCCTGGACCCTGTTGGTGGTGGCGGAGAAGGCAAGCGGCCTGCAGGCAGAGATGCTGTGTGTGGGGACTGACTTAGTCTTCGGTCGTGCAGTAGCCCTTCGGGATCCATTCCTCATTCATTTTGATAAAGGTCAGGTACTGAACACTGTCGTGACTTAGGCGACTTCTCTTCTCAGTAACTATGCCTCCAGCTGCACTGAAGGTCCTTTCTGACAGGACGCTTGCGGCAGGGTAAGAGAGAAGTTGTATGGGAAATTGGGACAGCTCTGGCCACAGGTCAAGCCTGCGCAACCAGTAGTCCAAGTGTTCATCATCGCTTTTCGCAGTGTCTACATCCACACTCAAGGCCAGGTAGTCGGCTACCTGCCGGTCCAGGCGTTGGTGGAGGGTGGATCCGGAAGGACTATGGCGAGGAGTTGGACTAAAGAACGTCCGCATGTCCAACATCACCCTGAGATCGCTGGAGCGTCCTGTCCTTGCCTGCGTGGACTTGGGAGGAGGAGGGTTACTGCCAGTGGTACCTTGATTGCGTTGTGCAGCCACATCACCCTTAAACGCATTGTAAAGCATCATCGACAGCTTGTTCTGCAAGTGCTGCATCCTTTCCGCCTTCTGTTGAGTTGTTAACAGGTCCGCCACTTTGTGCCTGTACCGAGGGTCTAGTAGCGTGGCCACCCAGTACAGGTCATTCGCCTTGAGTTTTTTTAATACGGGGGTCCCTCATCAGGCTGGACAACATGAAATAGGACATCTGCACAAAGCTGGATGCAGACGTACTCTCCATCTCCTCTTGCGCTTTCTCAGTGACGGGACGCAACTCCTCTTCCTCCCCCCAGCCACGGACAATACCACGGGAACGTGGAGCAGCAGAAGCCCCCTGTGACGGCTGCCACGGTTAATCTTCTTCTGCTGCCTCTTCTTCCTCCACAGAAACACCTTCCTCATCATCACCATCATCAGAGTCTGACTCCTCTCCTTCCCCACACGACTCCTCTTCTTCCTCCTCCTCCCCCCCCCCTCTGTGCTGCCGCAGGTGTTGTTGGAACATCGGGTTCGGGTGTAAATGGCTCCCACGACTCCTGCTGCCATAACTCTTCTCGTTCACGCTCCTCCACAGTTGTATCCACCACTCTACGCACGGCACGCTCCAGGAAGTAGGCGTAGGGGATCAAGTCGCTGATGGTGCCCTCATCGCGACTCACCAGTTTGGTCACCTCCTCAAAGGGCTCCATGACCCTGCATGCATTTCGCATCAGTGTCCAGTTGTTGGGCCACAACATCCAATCCTCCCAGATTGTGTCCTTGTACTGTAATGATACAGGTACTGGGTGACCGCTTTCTCCTGGTCTAGCAGGCGAGAGAACATCAGCATGGTGGAATTCCAGCGAGTCGGGCTATCGCAAATCAGGCGTCTCACCGGCAAGTTGTTTCTATGCTGAATGTCCGCAAAGCATGCCATGGCCTTGTATGAGCGCCTGAAATGCCCACACAACTTCCTGGCCTGCTTCAGGACGTCCTCTAAGCCTGGGTACTTGGACACAAATCTTTGAACGACCAGATTCAGCACATATGCCATGCAGGGTATGTGTGTCAGCTTTCCCAAATTCAACGTAGCAATGAGATTGCTGCCGTTGTCACACACCACGTTGCCGATCTCAAGCTTGTGCAGGGTCAGCCATTGCTCCACCTGTGTGTTAAGAGCAGCAAGGAGAGCTGCTCCAGTGTGACTCTCCGCTTTCAGGCAAGACATGTCTAACACTGCGTGACACCGTCGTACCTGGCATGCAGCATAGGCCCTGGGGTGCTGGGGCTGTGTAGCTGGAGAGGAGATCGCGGCACCAGCCAAGGATGACGACAGCGAAGCGGTGGTAGCAGGTGGAGAGGAGGTGGCTGGAGGCCTGCCTGCAAGCCGTGGAGGTGTGACAAGTTGGTCTGCTGCACAGCCACGTACTCCCTGCTTGCTGCCATCGGTCACCAGGTTGACCCAATGGGCTGTGTATGTAATGTAGTGGCCCTGCCCGTGCTTGGCAGACCAGGCATCCATGGTCAGGTGGACCCTTGACCCAACGCTGTGTGCCAGAGATGACACCACTTGCCTCTCAACTGCACGGTACAGTTTGGGTATGGCCTTTTGTGAAAAATAATTGCGGCCTGGTATCTTCCACTGCGGTGTACCATTGGCCACAAACTTACGGAAAGCCTCCGACTCCACCAGCTTGTATGGTAATAGCTGGCGAGCTAATAGTTCCGCCACGCCAGCTGTCAGACGCCGGGCAAGAGGGTGACTGGCAGACATTTGCTTCTTACGCTCAAATACTTCCTTCACGGACAGCTGGGTACTGCTGTGGGCAGAGGAGAAGGAACCGCTGAAGGGAAGAGGCGGTGTGGAGGAGGGTGGCTGTGAAGGTGCAAGGGAGAAAGTGGATGAAGACGATACACCTGAAGGAGGAAGAGGAGAAGAAGGGTGGCTTGTCTTTTGAGGGGTGCTGCTTTTCCTCAGGTGTTCTTGCCATAGCTGTTTGTGCCTTCTCTCCAGGTGCCTTCATAAGGCACTTGTCCCTACGTGAGAGTTGGCCTTTCCACGGCTGAATTTTTGCTGGCAGAGACAACAGATGGCTTTGCTCCAATCTGAGACACACACGTGAAAAAATTTCCAAACCGCTGAGCCCCCCTGGGGTGATGGCGCTACGGTGGCATCAGCAGCTGACGTTGAAGGGCATGTTGGCTGGCTGGCCATAGCTGGCGATACATGGCGCCGGACACTGCCCCCAGCTGTTTCTGAGGATGAGCTCCCTCTGCTTCTATCATGGATTCGTCTCCTCCTACTCCTCTCTGACTCCTCCTCTGAACTGTCCCCCTGGTCATCTCCTCTACCGGGAACATATGTGGTATCCATATAATCGTCATCATAATCCTCCTGGCCAGCTGCGCTTTCCTCAGACACCTCCTCAACTGCACCAACTTTAGGTTGTTCATCATCCCCCTCCTCCATACTATCGCCACCTAACTCAAACATATGAGGTGGTGTACCTGCGCCTTCTTGTTGTTGTTGCAGTAGTGGCTGGGAATCAGTGATTTCACCACCACCACCAAATAACTCCTGCGAAGTGTCAAATGCAGCGGATGTGGTGCTTGTTGTAGCGCTGGTGGCTGTGGGAGATGAGGTGTTCTGTGTTAAATACTCAAGCACCTCCTCACAATTTTGGGAAGTGATGGCACGTGCCTTCTTTGGTGGGTTCACTCAACACAACAGGTAGTTAGATGCAGTGAGGTGGCCAGGTGGGTTCACTCAACACAACAGGTAGTTACATGCAGTAAGCTGGGTTCACTCAACACAAAGCTAGGTATATGCAGTGATGAGGTGGGTTAAGTAAACACAACAGGTACTGGGTAGTTAGATGCAGTGAGCTGGGTTCACTGAACAGTAAAGGTACTTAAGATGCAATGAGGTGGGTTCTCACTCAACGCAACAGGTAGTTAGATGCAGTGAGCTGGGTTCACTGAACAGTAAAGGTACTTAAGATGCAGTGAGGTGGGTTCTCACACAACACAACAGGTAGTTAGATGCAATGAGCTCGGTTCACTGAACAGTAAAGGTACTTAAGATGCAGTGAGGTGGGTTCTCACTCAACACAACAGGTAGTAAGATGCAGTGAGCTGGGTTCACTGAACAGTAAAGGTACTTAAGATGCAGTAAGGTGGGTTCTCACTCAACACAACTAGAGGAGAAAAAATCTGCAGCAGCTGTCCCTTTCCTCTCTCTAGCAGGCACACAAGTGAATGTAATGGCCGCCGGACCCTGCCTTATATAAGGGGGGGGGGGGGGGGGTGGGGCTCCAGCGCTTAGTGTAGCCTGAATGGCTACAATGTGCCTGCTGACTGTGATGCAGAGGGTCAAAGTTGACCCTCATAGTGCATTATGGGGCGAATCGACCTTCCGCAAAAGTTCGCCTGGTGCAGGCGAACATGAACCCCCTAAGTTCGCCTGGAACCGTTCGCCGGCGAACCGTTCGCTACATCTCTACACGTAGGTAGGTGGGTGCACTGTGAACAACAGGTAGGTAGGTATATGCAGTAATGGGTATTACAATGTGCACCTGTCACACACACAGGTAGTCACTGAATGTGCTGGGCCTGGCAGTGGCACACACAGTATGAATTATCAAGGGTGTCTATGCAACACAAGTGTCAGTGGGACAGTGGGACACACAGAAAAAAAATAGATCACAAGAACAAGATTATCTCTCAAAAGAGCTGTTGTGGGTAGTGTTGGGCGAACACCTGGATGTTCGGGTTCGGGAAAGTTCGCCGAACATGGCCGCGATGTTCGGCATGTTCGGGCCGAACCCCGAACTCCCCGAACATCCCGCTTTTGGGGGCCCTATGGGGTCGCAGGCATAAGGGGGGAGCATGCTCCGATCGCGGGGGGGGGTCGGAAATTCCCCCCACCCCCTCCGCTAGCGCTCCCCCCTCTGCCCGCTTCCCCATACAAAAGTTTAAGGAAGTAAAACAGTACCGGTGGTAGTGGGTGGCTGGCAGTGGGCGGCACTGTGAAGTGAGTGACTGAGGAGGAGGAGTCCGGAGAGTGACGTGTTGAGGGAGGCCGGGCAGCGGGCGGTTCAGCAGTAGTACCGTACTACTGCTGAACCGCCCGCTGCCCGGCCTCCCTCAACGCCCTGTTCGGCCCTGTTCGGCTGGCCATTCAGCAGTTCGGGCGAACCCCGAACAGTTTGGACGAACACCACCAGGTGTTCGCCGAACTCGAACATCACCCGAACAGGGTGATGTTCTGCAGAACCCAAACAGTGGCGAACACTGTTCGCCCAACACTAGTTGTGGGGTTATATTTTAGCAATAAGAATCAGCAAGGAGCAAGCTAACAAGCCTACAAGAGCCTAACTAATCTTTTCCTATGAGAGTCTGCAGCAGCAGCAGCAGCTGTCCCTTCTCTATTTACTGCAGGCACACAAGTGAGTAAAATGTCTGGCGATACTTGCCTTTTATAAGAGGGGAGTGGCTCCAGTAGGGAGTGTAGTCTGATTGGCTACAATGTGCCTGCTGACTGTGATGTAGAGGGTCAAAGTTGACCCTAATGGTGCATTATGGGGGCGAACTGAACTTCCGGAAAAGTTCACGTTCGCTGGCGAACGCGAACTACCAAAGTTCGCCGGCAAACCGTTTGAGCAGTGAGATATGTTGCACCAGGTATCTCCTCACTCACCTGTTATTTTATTACATTACGCTTGAGTGGCAAGCCTGCTTACCCTAACACAGTAAATTACATTTTTGAAACACATTCTCCTGTTTTCCTGCTTTTTCAAAACAAATCACCCTCCACTTTCATAGATACGAAAGTTTAACATTTTCTACCTCCCCCTTGCACCACAAAATAAAAGTATAGAACGGATTGAAGAAGGAAGTATGCTGTTACCTGTATCCAAATCGAGTACAATGCTTAGCGTGAACTTTGAAAGCTGGTTTCAAAAGAATGATACATTTTAAGAGACTGTTCACAGAGTGAAGTTGTAAAATAAATAAAAAATAAAATAAGGTGGCGTAGAAATAAAAAATGATAAAATAAAAAAGGAAAATTAGAAACAAAGTTAACCAAAACAAGGTGCTTCCTTGAAATGAAAAATACATAAATAGAAGAAATAAAGAAACAACGAACACAAAGCAATCAGCTGCATGCAAAATGAACCCTCAAAAATGTGGGTCCCAAAGAAGAAAGAAAGAATGGTAGACAAGCGAGGCTTTAAGGCTTTCTGCAATCAGCACAATTCACTTTGTGCCTGACTGTAACTTCAGACACGGTGGAGGTAAATGCTAGATTAAAGGACTGTTGTGTTTTATAAATGGTACTGCACAGCTGAAACAAGGTAGCACCGTAAGTAATAGGAGCTCCTTGGTTTCTACTGTAGTTATACCTATGGATAGAAATTGAGACCTCTGGCATTACATTATTATATTATGGGTAATCAAGACTCTTTTGAACTTGGGAAAAAATGAAGTAATAATAATCATAAAAACGTTGAAGTGTACTATTAATGAATAATTCCTACTACTGGAGTTAGAAATATGTAAAGAATATCTATTAATGTAGTAATATATTTAAAAGATAACTAGGAATGAACTATTTATAGTATGTTAAAAATTCTGTGTCGAACATTACAAATGTAAATTTAGAGTACATATTGAGATGACAAGCTGCAGGCTTGCCGTTATTAGAAATCTGTATTTTGTTCCTTTTTTTAAAAAAATACCCATATGACTTTCCAAGAATGCAAACTGTTATTCCAAGCAACACATCAGAGCACAACGTTATAAAATGGTGTACCCATCAAAGCTGCTCCCTATCATCACTATTGTTAGCACATAAAAACCCAACCCCAAGAAGCATACATACTGTAGTCTAATCTTGGCAGATAATGGTGTTGAATGGATGGCTCTCAGTCAGGAGAAACTATAGTGTGTATATATGCCTTGATTAATTTTCAGTTCTGGAAGAAGTTTTGGATTGCTGGATCATTTATTCGGAGCACATTGTTCTTCTTCATATCTGTGTGTCATAAAAAAAATGAATAAAAAAAATGAAAACAGTGTCCCAGAGATGTGTTTGACAATACCTCTTGGTTGGTCACTGCTTGCTGTGTGATGAATGTGTAGTGTTACTGTGTCACACCAACATCCGTGTCACTGACCGTACTGTGTGTTAACAGTGATCTCAGTGTGTAAAAAAATAATAATAATAATCATTTGTGACAATACCTCTTGGCTGGTCTCTAACTATAACAAACATGACAGGTAGAGGCAGGCTAATGCGTAAAGGTACTAGGGGACATGGTGTTGCACCATCCTATGGCCGTGGCATATGTGATCGTCTGTAAAAGAAGTTGGCCACCTTATTAGACCCCCAGTACTAACAGAAAATAGCAGAGATGCTACCACAATCACAGACGGTGGACAATTTGCAGCACTTCTATACCAAGCTGCGACAGATGCTGCATCCTCTTGAGAGTGGTGGCACAGGAAAAGCCATTACTAGCCAATGAGGTGCCACTTGCAGCTGATGGTGATATGGCAATCATGTCCGATATGTACAATGCCTCAACTGGTTGCTTCTGCATCCACCCACAGGAAACGCCTTGACCAACAGGTAGCCGACTACCTTAGTTAACCATCACTGTGGACACTCTGAGGAGCTGGAGTTTGACACAATTAAAAGACACTGTTTCAGCAATGGATGGTGCCCACCTCTTTATATCTCCTGTTGATGCATTTGGCCTTCTTTCTTCTCCCTTGTACACTGATGCACACCGCGGAAATAAGTGACGCAGGTCATCTTCAGGAAATTGTGAAACCTTTCCACTAATTCACTTTAACCCAATGTACAGTGCCATCTAATCCTTCCTTTGGGACTTTTTTCACTGCAGCTTCCATCTCTTTTCTTGAAATAATCACCCGTGTAATCACCGATCATCTCTTTTCCTCTCTTTAAGAATAACTAAAAATTCCCAGCAGCTTGTGAACAGTCTCCTATTGTTATACACTCGCTCTCTCTGTGTAAGACAGAACAAGCAACTTGATGATAGATAGCACTGAAAGAAGTAGGAGGTCTGCAATTCATTTTTATTGCTCCTATGAAACAGTACACAGCTATTTTTTTGCTTGGATTTTGTTGTTTGCTTACTATATAGCAATGGTAATAATTCAAATATTTTATACCTACTCCAAATAAGGTAAGGATAAAAAATAAATAAAAGAATATTACTAAACATAAAATGTTCACAAATGATACTTCCCCTCTAGCAGGGATGAGTAAAGGGAATGGGTAATAAAATGAGGTGGCTTATAAGTTATAACTAGATAAGACAAATAAATCATTAAGTTTACAGGTGAATTGTAGCAGTTACTGGAAACCTATTCCAGCTCTTTATCAGTTTATCATGGAGACTCTGTGCTGTCTCTGTAATATAGCTTAACTAACCAGTTCAGTGCTGTCAACTCAATCGTGTAAGGGACTAAGAACCTCTTCCCCCTTCCACAGGGGTGTGCAGCAGAGCATTGTAACATTTACTTGCTCCAGTGCTGCAATAGGTCTCCTCTGTTCTTCCTGACAGCCACACACTATATGCTGCATACCTCCCCACATGATGG
The DNA here is from genome assembly GCF_040937935.1 of Hyperolius riggenbachi. NCBI lineage: Eukaryota > Metazoa > Chordata > Amphibia > Anura > Hyperoliidae > Hyperolius > Hyperolius riggenbachi. Next base: position 356,673,259 of record NC_090648.1, read on the forward strand.
GGAGCCGGAGGTATGCATGCATAGAGCACACAGCTGCCAGGGAGACCAGAAGAGACATAGCAATGGAGCAGGTAAATATTATACTAAGAGGAAGATGTCCAAAAGGATGTGTAAAATGGAAAGACAATTTTGCTCCAAGACGAAAACTGATCTAAGATTCTAAAATAATTTATTCAAAAACACTTGACAACACATTTTACGATCATCCTCCTGCTTCCTCGGGTAAATAAGAGTTTCTAGGTAAAAGTGACGGGTCGTTTAAAAAAATCTGACGTGTGTACGAGCCTTTAGTTTGGCAATTGTTTTTACATTTTCCCATCTACTTTCAATTTTTTTGCGATTGCTAGGTAACCACACTGAAGCAAGCCAAACCTCTCTTGGTGGTTGGTGACACCACCTTCAAGCTGGCTTGGCAGAACTGTTAGTTCGCCAGCTGTTACCATACCAGCTGGTGGACTTGGAGGCCTTCCGTAAATGTGTGGCCATTGGGACACCACAGTGGAAGATGCCAGGCCACAATTATTTCTCTAAAAAGGCGATACCCAATCTGAGAGGCAAGTGATGTCATCTCTGGCACAAAGCGTTGGGTCAAGGGTACACCTGACCACGGATGCCTGGTCTGCCAAGCACAGTCAGGGCAAGTACATTACTTACACAGCCCATTGGGTCAACCTGGTGACCGATGGCAAGCAGGGAGTACGTGGCTGTGCAGCGGAAAAACTTGTGACACCTCCATGGCTTGCAGGCAGGCCTCCTGCCACCTCCTCTCCTCCTGCTACATCCTCTTTGCTGTCGTCATCCTCCTTCTCCTTGGCTGAGTGGCAGTTCAACTCTACTGGTGCTGCGATCTCCTCTCCAGCTACACAGCCCCAGCTCCCCAGGTACGACGTGTCACGCCATCTTAGACATGTCTTGCCTCAAAGCGGAGAGTCACACTGGACCAGCTCTCCTGGCTGCTCTTAACAAACAGGTGGATCAGTGGCTGACCCCGCACCAGCTGGAGATCGCCAACGTGGTGTGTGACAACGGCAGCAATCTCCTTTCCGCGTTGAATTTGGGAAAGCTGACACATGTACCCTGCATGGCAGATGTGCTGAATCTAGTCATTCATAGATTTGTGTCAAAGTACTCAGGCTTAGAGGACGTCCTGAAGCAGGCCAGGAAGTTGTGTGGGCATTTCAAGTGGTCTTACATGGCCATGGCACACTTTGCCGAGATTCAGCGGAGAAACAAGTTGCCAGTGAGACGCCTCATTTGCGATAGCCCGACTTGCTGGAATTCGACCCTCCTTATGTTCTCTTTCCTGCTAGAATAGGAGAAAGCCGTCACCCAGTACCTCTACAATTTCAGTAGGACACAATCTGGGGAGATGGGGATGTTCTGGCCCAACAACTGGACACTCATATGAAATGCATGCAGGCTCATGCGGCCGTTTAAGGAGGTGACCAACCTGGTGAGTCACAGTGAAGGCACCATCAGCGACTTGATCCTGTATGCTTACTTCCTGGAGTGTGACGTGCGTAGAGTGGTGGATCAAGCTTTGGAGGAGCGTGAAGAGGAACAGTTACGGGAGGAACAGTTGTGGGAGCAATTTTCAGCAGAACCAGATGTTTCCTCAACACCTGCGGCAGCACAGAGGGGGGAGGAGTCGTGTGGGGAAGAGGAGTCAGACTCGGATGATGAGGAAGGTGTTTCTTTGGAGGAGGAGGAGGCAGCAGCAGCAGAAGAACAACTGCAGCAGGCATTGCAGGGGGCTTGTGCTGCTCAACGTTCCCGTGGTATTGTTCGTGGCTGGGAAGAGGAGGAGGACTTACCTGACATCACTGAGGAAGAGCAAGAGGAGATGGATAGTATGTCTGCATCTAACTTTGTGCAGATGGTGTCTTTCATACTGTCCAGCCTGTTGAGGGACCCCCGTATAAAAAAACTCAAGGGGAATGAGCTGTACTGGGTGGCCAGGCTAGACCCTCGGTATAGGCACAAAGTGGTGGACATGTTACCAACTCACCTGAAGGCAGAAAAGATTCAGCACTTGCAGAACAAGCTGGCAACTATGTTTTACAGTGCGTTTAGGGATGATGTCACAGTACAACGGAATAAAGGTACCACTGCCAGTAATCCTTCTACCATGTCCATGCAGGCAAGGACAGGATGCTCCAGCGATCTCATGGTAATGTCGGACATGCGGACATTCTTTAGTCCAACGCCTCGCCTTATCGCTTCAGGATCCACCCTCCACCAATGCCTGGATCGGCAGGTAGCCGACTACCTGGCCTTAAGTGTGGATGTAGACACTGTGAGCAGCGATGAACCCTTGGACTACTGGGTGCGCAGAGCTGTCCCAATTTGCCATCCAACTTCTGTCTTGCCCTGCCTCAAGCGTCCTATCAGAAAGGACCTTTAGCGCAGCTGGAGGCATTTTCACTGAGAAGAGAAGTCACCTAAGTCACAAAAGTGTTCAGTACCTCAGCTTTATCAAAATGAATGAGGCATGGATCCCAGAGGCCTACTGCCCGCCCCAAGACTAAGTCAGTCCCCACACACAGCATCTCTGCCTGCACACCGTTTGACTGCCTGCCCCAAGATTAAGTCGCTCCACACACAGCACCTCTGCCCGCAGGCCGCTTGACTTCCTTCTCCACCACCACCAACAGGGTCCAGGACTCCAGGTGGATTCCTGAATGTTTAAGGTTGCTGCTAGCAACGGTCACTATACTAATTTTTCTGGTGCGTGTACATGCCTGCCTAATTTTTCTGGCTGCGCTGCAGCTGCAACAACAAAACAAAAGGCATGTACATGTGCCAATTCCCCTTTGTGATCATTACCTTGCCGTGGTGAAGGGGCTTGTGTATCACAATGAAGCGGGGGGGTGGCACACCCAAGATAAGGTTGTTGCTTCATTGTGGACAGACCAAATTCGATCAGCTGTAGAGTCACTGTCATTCAGCTACCTCAGCCTGGCGACCATATGGGCTGGAAGGCCGCCATCACCTGCACTCTCGTCATGGTGCGCACCAGTCCAGCATGGCCGTCCTTACACAAACAGCTGTTTGCAGTCACTGCATACCTTTCACTGCATCTGTGACTGCACATTGTATTATACCTGGCAGTCAGTGCATACCTTTCACTTGCATGGATGGAAGACTTGCCCTCCATAACACATTCTCATTACAGGTAGTAAAGCCGATCAGTTTCATATACAGCAGGGCCTCGAAAGTCCTCCTGTATTGTTATTTTTGGTCACTACCTTGGGATGTGCATGCCATGCCTGCTGCCTTCTTTTGATGTGTGGTGGTGGTGGTAGCCGTTTCCTAGGCTCCCACTTCGGACCGGAATCGAACCCTGGTACCATAGAAAGTTTCACACAGTTGAATGAATGGCAGACTTGCCCTCCATAACACATTCTTGGCAAATGCTTTCAATTCGGTTCGTCTTGCACTGGGTCAAGGGTCCATGTGACCACAGATGCCAGGTCTGCAAAGCACGGTCAGGGCCCTGATTCCCCGGCCATTACCCGTGGTCACTCACAATGGCAGACTTGCCCTCCATAAAAGATTCTCTGGTACTGAACAGCAAGCAGAACAAGTATTAAAAAAATAGATGTAAGGTTTAACAATGGTAGAGAAAGAACCATCAAAAGTTGATAAGGCAGTCAGACATTACCAGATATCACTATAACTTGCTTGCTTGGGTAATGTATCCCTAAAAGCTGAGATGAAAAATAATTTGTTAACTGATATTTTTAGGTTGATAAGACCATCTGAGAAACTTGGCTTATTTCTGTCCATAACATTAAATCAGCTATCATTAGGAGGATTTGACTACAGAAAGCTGAAATCTGATTGGTCAGCAAAGTCCACTGTTTGTCATGAGATGGCATTTGTTTACTAAAGTTACCATGGATTTCCAGGTATTGTGCATCTTTATAACATTGTATTATTTGTTAGTTGATCTTCATCCTCATCTAGTACAGAGTAGTTCATGTTGTGAAACACGCGAAAAGCAAATGCACACTCCCAGATAGCAATTCCCTACCTTTATCTGGTCAGCAGGCAGCATGTCAGCCAATCAAGTGTAATGGTATACACCCTTTGCCTGCCGTACCGAATCTAGCAGGAATTGCATACATTTAGCAGCATTCAGGTGGGATGCTTCAGCCGGACATAATCATAGATTATGTCACTTACCAGGGACACCGCGTGCAGGTACAACCCCCACTTGGTCCCATTCCTTACCACTCACCTACCAACCGCATCCTGGAAGCTGCAAAAAAAAAGACATTTAAAACCACAAACACTGGTACACACGACACACACAACATGGTTGACAGTCAGCATTCAGTTTAGAGGCAGAGTGGGTGATTCGTCTGGTGGTGAGAGTTCCAGGGCTTACCTGTACCTCCCTCTAGATATCGCATGGTGGTTTTGGAATCTCGGCCAGTGGCAGAGCCTGGGACCCCTGACTGTCATGTGTACCAGTTTTTGTGGTTTTAAATTTCTCTTTTTGCAGCTTCCAGGATGTGGATGGGGGTTGTACCTGCTCGTGGTGTCCCTGCTAAGTTACATAATCTATGCTTACATCCAAATGCCTCCCACCTGAATGCTGCTAATTTTATGCAATTGCTGCTAGATTTGGTACGGCAGGCAAAGGGTGTATACCATTACACTTGAGTGGCTGACAAGCTGCCTGCTGACCAGATAAAGGTAGGAAATTGCTAGCTGGGAGTGTGCATTTGCTTTTCATGTGTTTTGCAGTCAGCATTAAGGCCTGGTGCACACCGTTTTTTGTAGGGTTTTCCAAACCGATTCCGTCGTGAAAACGCTGGGCTAATGTATTTCAATGGGATGGAGCACACCAGCGGTTTGAGGTTTTTAGCAAACCACAAATGTGGCTCCTGCAGCACTTTTGTGGTTTGCAAAAGCGTTTCTGCCTCAATGTAAAGTATGCATATATGTGGAGACAAACCGGGCATCAGTCCCTTTAAGCGCTTTATTGTAACGTCTTGCCAAAGAATGAAGCAGTAGTACATTCACAACATGCCAATATTGGATGCATCAAACCTGCATTGATGAGGGTGTCAGGGGAGTGCGGGATTCGGGTGACCAGGGATGAATGGACGGCACTACAGCCGTTTCTTTTCTCAGAGAGGAATCTGTATCACTTCCCCGCTCAGCCAAATTTTCATCAGGTGTGCCCCCCTCGACATTCATGGATGCAATTGGTGCTCAGAGTGGAGAGCCGTCCATTCATCCCTTCCCTAGTCACCCGAATCCCGCACTCCCCTGACATCCTCATCAATGCAGGTTTGATGCATCCAATATTGGCATGTTTTGAATGTACTACTGCTTCATTCTTTGGCAAGACGTTACAATAAAGCGCTTAAAGGGACTGATGCCCGGTTTGTCTCCACGTATATGCATTTATAGACTGTTGTTTACAGAATATGGAACCGGTTGCACGTTTCAGAGCCTAAGTTAAAAAACGCCATTGTATGGGTGTTTTGGAAAGGGGAAGTGATTAATAAATGCAATGCAAGTGCAGAGCCTGCCCTCTGCCCACACGGACTGGGTCTGAGTGCTGAGTGGTTAAAACTGCTCTATAGTGTACCATCAATGTAAAGTATAGCAAAAGCTCAAACCGCTCTGGAAAACTCTAGATCAAAGTGGTTTTCCAGGCGTTTTTATTATAGAAGCTGTTCAGTACCAGCTTTTACTGTAACAATTTTTGTAATCTGCTACACAAAAAAGCTCTAAAAAACGCTAATCATGATTAGAAAACGTCTCTAAACATGCCCAGAATCGCTTTGAAATCTGCTCTAAAAACCTCTAGCGTGTTGAGGATCTGCTAGCGGTTTTGGTGTGCACTGGGCCTCAGTTTAGAGGCAGAGTGGGTGATTCCCCTGGTGGTGAGAGTTCCAGGGCTCACCTGTACCTCCCTCTAGGTATCGCATGGTGATTTAGGGGCCCTGGCCAGTGGCAGAGCCCGGTACCCCTGACTGTCGTGTGAACCAGTGTTTGTAGTTTATTTTTGTGGAAGGATTTTCACCAGTGATTTGTTACCTTTGCCTTATAATACATCCATATTTGTAAAAGGAGCTCATAGCAGCTCAGTAACACATGAACAACAACATTAATAATTTACAAATATAATTGGAATTCTAGACATGAAAAATACATCATTATTTTTAATGATGATGAGGAATATGTGACACCGTTACAAAATCAATACAGTGTAAACAAGAAACTGCACATCGGGTGCCTCATACAGATTTTGGCAACAGCAATCAATATTGCTAGCCCTTGGATTTACCAGTAGGAAGGGGGATTATAGAAAATAATAACTGTATGGGTTTCCTCCAGGGGTTCTGGTCTCCTTCTGTGTTCCAAAGGCATACTGATGAGTTAATTGGTTTGTGATATTTGCCTTTCTATTTATGTTTATGTGAAACAGCTGGGAAGTAAATTATGATCTTCAATAGGGCAAAAGCATCAAATCTATAGGACAGGTGTCTTCAGCAGGAAAAAAAAATGACATCACAAAATTGGTGGCCAATATTGTAAAGGATGTTAAGACACTTTCAATTCACTTTTTCTCCTAAGTTTTTCTGCCAGGTGATATTATCACACTATATCAGTAAAATAAAAAGTAGACCTGAACATAAAACTTCCTCTCTGCTCTAAAAGATATGCAACAGCATAATTACATATAAAGAAAACATTTTCCGTTACAAATACTGCAATAAATCTGCAGTATGTCTACTTAAAAATATTCACAAAAATGTTTACACAACAAACAAACTTACTTCAGCTAAAATCTGGAAATATGCCTGAAGAAGGGGACTAGATCCCAGAAAGCTTGCATCATTTAACTCTATTAGTTAGCCATTAAAAGGTATTATTTTTTTACAAAACGTTGTTTTCTTCTACCTACACAACAAACAAACACAGATGGGGCGATCAGACCCCACCAACAGAGACCTCTGTTCGTGGGGGGAAAGGGGGAGGGAATCACTCGTGTGCTGTATTGTGTGGCCCTGCAGCTTGGCCTTAAAGTTGCAGTGGCCAATGGCCATTTTAGTTAAAATGTGCCTGGTCTTTAGGGGGGTTTACCACTGTGGTCCTCAAGTGGTTAAAGGGGGTAGATAAAGAAATCAAAATATAAAAACAGAACAAATATGTAAGAGACCACGCTAGTGTTACCTTAAAGAGACTCTGTAACAACATTTTCAGCCTTATTTATTCTATCCTATAAGTTCCTATATCTGTTCTAATGTGGTCTGGCTCACTGCAGCCTTTTTTAGTTGCACCGTCTCTGTAATAAATCTAATCTTCTTTGCTTTGTTGAGCCTTGTCAGCCAAGAGAGGAATATGCTGTGATAGGGAGAAGTTATGCACACCTCCCCCACGCCCCCTGCCGGCTCTGTGTATGTGCTGTATGTATGAGTCACAGCCAGCGTCTCTGCTCACAGTCAGCGTGTCGGTGACCTCGTGAACAGCTGTGAGTGCAGAAAGATTAGTTCAAAGTCCAGACAAGCAGCCAAGGCAACATGTGGGAGAAATATTACAGCAGTGAAGTCACATTTGAGAGATGCCTCTGCAAATGGGCACCTGCTCTGATGATGTATTTCCTGTTTGGTGGCCATCTTCACTGTTTACAAAAACAATGAATGAAACAGTGATTTTATCACTAAGAAAGCAGCAGGAGCAGCGAAAATGTCACAGAGGGGGCTAGGAGAAGACTACAAACAGGCTGGTACTTTTATTTGTGTAAGATTTTCACAGTACAGATTCTCTTTAAATTCTAGGCTTCTTCTGGGCCCATATACATTTAAAGAGCTGAGTCTGGAGGGGTTTCAGAGCTCTCTTAGAAACAGCCACAGGACGGGTGTGGAAATAGTACATTATCTCTTGGGCAGGAGAGTCATTTTGGCCTCGGCACACCCAAGAAATGTTATAGTGCATCCAGGATTGGAGTAGATTTTGGAGGGTCTTAATGAGTAACTGTCAGGCTGCAAAAGCTAATTTAAACCTCTATTCTCCTATGTTAAACAGTTTAGAAGGAAGCCAAAAAGGCAATACTGAAGTTAAAAATCTCTCTTACTTTTGATGTGTGCTGAACAGCAAGGCTGTTATTCCCAAGCTCTTAAAAGGACGAGAGGCCGCATAACATACTGCAAAGCATTCTGGGGCTGCTTCTTCCCACCTTGGGTCCTCCCCTCGGCTGCTAGTGAGAAGTTACAGGCTCATGTTACAGCAGTTTGTAATGCAGCCCAGCTCACAGCACTGAAAAAAACACAGGGCAGAGTATACTGCATGAGTCCACTATTGTTCCTAGCCACATGGATAATTAATATTCACTGCACAGTAGTGTTGTCCATTACAATCTTTTTTTGTGAGTGGAATCATCAGGAAGCAGGGAGGACATGACGACACAATTGGCTTCATAGGAGACAGACAAACATGGAACCTGCCATTAGCTGTCAGGAGCATCATTCTCTGCAAATACTATATAAAAATTCTGTGAAATCCAAACGTGGACAGTGAAATGCATATGTAATGTAAGTACAGCCAATATTTAGCTACTGATATATGTGTTTTTTTTCTCTGAGACCTTATACCTAACAGCTCCTCTTTAATCAGTTGGACATAGTTCCAATGAAATAGTTGAGAGGTGTCACAGGGGATTTTTACACCCAAGTATTTAAGATAATTTGGTTGGTACTTGAATTTAAAGAGGCCACTAATATAGCTACCCATGACCTGCGGGAGATTACTGTACATGGCTTCAGGTTTTTCTAAGTTCAATTTAAGGCCAGATACCCTCTCAAACTTGTTGAAAGTACTTCAAACAATTTTGGGATAGAAATTACTGGATTAGTGACTAGTGAGGGTTAAAAGGACATTGTCCGCAAAGATACTCAATTTGTGGTTTTTTTGTTGTTTTTGTAGTGATTGTATTTTTTTTAACCACTTTACCCCCGCGCGTACGTATTTCTCCGCCCCTTTTTCCATCCTTTAACAACCAGGGACGGAGAAATACGTACTTTCCGCGTTCCCAACGCTGTCCGCGCTCCCGCTCGTAAACACGCCGCCCGCCGCTAGTAAACACGCCGCCGCCCGCTCGCCCATAGATCAATGAACGGGAAAATCCATTCCCGTTCGTTGATCTAAGCCCCGCAATGATCCGCTGCTCTCCTATGGGCAGCGCGATCATTGTTAGAAAAAACTCACGTGTCCAGCCTCCTTATACTTCCTCCAAGCTTCCGGAAGGAAGCATGGAGGTCGCATTAAAACAAAAAGTTACTGTGGCCATCTTGTGGCCAAATAGTAAACCACACCCTACACATTTTTCACATACAAATAAATGACTTTTACACATAAAATTAACTCATTACCTCCCACACTCCCCATTTTTTTTTTTTTTTGTAATTAAAAAAAAAATAAAAAATTTACAATTAAAAAAAATACATAAATAGTTACCTTAGGGACTGAACTTTTTAAATATTTATGTCAAGAGGGTATAACACTGTTACTTTATAAACTATGGGCTTGTAATTAGGGATGGACGCAAAAATGAAAAAAATGCACCTTTATTTCCAAATAAAATATTGGTGCCAAACATTGTGATAGGGACATAATTTAAATGGTTTTATAACCGGGACAAAAGGGCAAATACATTTCATGGGTTTTAATTACAGTAGCATGCATTATTTAAAAACTATAATGGACGAAAACTGAAAAATAATTATTTTTTTCTCACATTTTTCCTATTTTCCCATTAAAACACATTTAGGGCTCGTTTCCACTATCGCGAATCTGCATGCGTCCAACGCATGCAGATCCGCACATGTAATGCAAGTGGATGGGCCTGTTTCCACTGTAGCGTTGTTGAGGTGCGTTTTTTTCAGCGTGAAAAAAACGCACAAAAGAGTCAACGATTTCGCCTGCGTCGGGAATCCGTGCGAATTGCCGCTAATGTATTTAATAGTAAAAACGCATGCGTTTGTTACATGCGTTTTTACCCGCGATTTCGCACCTTTTTCAATTTTATTTAGCCCTGGCAGTGTCATGGTTAATTTCGCATGGCACCCTGCCATGCGAAATCGCATGCGAAATCGCGGGTAAAAACGCATGCGGAAACGCATCCGCATGCGTTTTTACAAGCGTCGGAATGCGGCCGAAATCGCGTCGCAACAGTGGAAACAAGCCCTTAGAAAAAAATCATTCTTGGCATAATGTCCCACCTAAAGAAAGCCTAATTGGTGGCGGAAAAAACAAGATATAGTTCATTTCATTGCGATAAGTAATGATCAAGTTATAGACGAATGAATGGAAGGAGCGCGGAAAGGTGAAAATTGCTCTGGTGCTCAGGGGGTAAAACCCCTCAGTGGTGAAGTGGTTAAAGGGTTAAATACAAAAATACAAAATAAAAAAGAAGAAAAAAAAACACTTTTTCTCCATTTTCATCCACTTCCTGTGTAGTGGTAAAAACAAGCGTAACAATAGGTATAAAGCCCTTCTGTATGTCTTTGATGGGTGGAGCCTCAAATCGCTGTCTTCAACAGCCATTCATGAACTGGATGGAGTGAAGTCCTGAAAGCCCCACCACTAGACCTAAGTATGCTGGTGGTGTTACGGCGCGTTTCAGCGTTCCATGCCTTCGCCAGATAAGGCTCACCAGCATGCACACTGAGATTTATATAGACTGGACTTGGGTGTGTGTGTGGACAAGCTAATTGCTGACCCACCCCCAAAAAGTGGGCGTTTCAATGGGAGAAAAATATCCCTGGTTCTCACATCCCCTCTGGGAGAAAGAAGGAGGTGGCAAAGGGACAAGGGGAGGCGTGTTATGGATATTGTACAAAGTGGCCTCCGGGGAATGTCCAAACCCTGTGGGTGGGGTGGATAAAGCACAGCGTAGGAGAGGAACTGGGTGAAGCCTGGAAGACTGGAGGCAGCCAGGATTGCTCGTTAAAGTTAAAGGGGTTAAAGAGGCTTGGAAGGAGGGACACCACATCTTTTTTTTATTTATTTGTTTTTTTCAAATAATAGGGGTATTTGCCAGGGATCCTTATACAGCAATGTTGTGCAAAAGGATTGCAACTTGCCCTAGGGTTTCTGTTGGTCATTACACTGCCAGTACTGACAAACAGGAAATGTCCACACAAAATGTACTGCTGTTTTGGGGGATATATGTACATTTCCAACTCTGATTGGTAGATACATTACTTATCTGTCATTAAACACACTTCAAAAATATTATAATAATATGAGTGGGCGTGGCTAGTGTCAGCGGCAGCAGCCCCCCCTTTTTTCCCAGATTCCACACTATAGCAAGTACAGTTACCACACTATAGACACTATAGCAAGTACAGTTACCACACTATAGCAAGTACAGTTACCACACTATAGCAAGTACAGTTAGCCTAGTATAGCAAGTATAGTTACCCCAGTATAGCAAGTATAGTTACCACAGTATAGCAAGTACAGTTAGCCTAGTATAACAAGTATAGTTACCACAGTATAGCAAGTACAGTTACCAAAGTATAGCAAGTACAGTTAGCCTAGTATAGCAAGTACAGTTACCACAGTATAGCAAGTACAGTTAGCCCAGTATAGCAAGTACAGTTAGCCCAGTATAGCCAGTACAGTTAGCCCAGTATAGCCAGTATAGTTAGCCCAGTATAGCCAGTACAGTTAGCCCAGTATAGCCAGTACAGTTAGCCCAGTATAGCAAGTATAGTTAGCCCAGTATAGCAAGTATAGTTAGCCCGGTATAGCCAGTAGTTACTCCAGTATAGCTAGTACAGTTACCACAGTATAGCAAGTACAGTCAGCCCAGTATAGTTACCCGAGTATAGCTAGTACAGTTAACACAGTATATTTAGCCCAGTATAGCCAGTAGGTACCCCAGTATAGCAAGTATAGTTAGCCCAGTATAGCCAGTAGTTACCCCAGTGTAGCAAGTATAGTTAGCCCATAAGAGCAAGTATAGTCAGCCCAGAATAGCAAGTATAGATAGCCCAGTATAGCAAGTATAGTTAGCCCAGTATAGCAAGTATAGTTAGCCCAGAATAGCAAGTATAGATAGCCCAGTATAGCAAGTATAGTTAGCCCAGAATAGCAAGTATAGTTAGCCCAGTATTGCTCCCCCAGTGTCACCAGTACAGTTAGCCCAGTGTAGCCTCTCCTCTCCTCCACCCCCCCCCCCCCCCCCGCGGCTGCCGCTCCTGTTACCTTACGAGCGGGCAGTCGCTTCCTTATATTCCCCATAGCTCCTCTCCTCTTGCAGCACCTCGTATTACAGCAGAGCTTCCCGCGCGGCTGCTGTAAGGAAGGGTAGGAAATAGGGCAGCGGCTTCCTGTAGCGGCGATCGCCGTTACCATGGGAATGCTGCCCCGCCTCCTCCCCTCCTTACAGCAGTCGCACAGCAAGCGCTGCTGTAATATGAGATGTTTCAAAGAGGAGAGGGGCTATGGGGAATATAAGGAAGAAAGCGGCCGCCCGCTCATAAGGTATCAGGAACGGTGGCCGCTGGGGGGAGAGGGAGAAAGGCCAGATCTGCCGCGGCCCCCCAGAAATCTGCCCATGGACCCCCAGGGGGCCGCGGCCCCCAGGTTGGGGACCTCTGTCTTAACCAGTTCTCTCCACCCTTTAATTCAAACTAACCTATCATATAAGAGCTGATGAGAGGCAAGACAACGCTTACCTGTAATGTGGGAGGGGTTCCAATCACCCACGTCATCTCACCTGTACATGGGCGGTGAACATGTACAGGTGAGATGACGTGGGTGATTGGAACCCCTCCCACATTACAGGTAAGCGTTGTCTTGCCTCTCATCAGCTCTTATATGATAGGTTAGTTTGAATTAAAGGGTGGAGCACCACTGTGGCAATTGGTGAATGGGTGGAATGCACGCTATAAAGTCCCACTGGTTACGACATGGGGTGTTCAGTCTCGAGAAAGCCCTGATTTGGGGGCGAAACAGCCGTCGACTATACCTCCGCACCTCCTTGCTGCTGCAGTGACTGGATAAGTAATCTTGGTGTATTATTTCTATACTACGTTTTTATGCCATTACAAAGCCTTGTCTTTTTTTAATGAAGATGATTAAAAGTTGTTTTTTGAATATTGGATGAGCTGCTCCTGGGATTGCTTTTTCTCTCTTGCTACTGCTATATGAACTATGTCTTAATACCGGATGTTGCACCATCTATTGTGTATGGCTTATGGCATAGACAATCAGTGCTCTCGCCACAGGTTTTTCTCCCCCTGTTTTTTAACCAGTTCTCTGTCCAGATACACCCATTTTCTCTTAGTCCCTGCATCCTCATCTTCTGTATCATGTTATTGTGTGAAACAGTGTCAAATACCTTTGCAAAGTCCAAGTATCCTACACCTATTGCTTTCTCAAGAGATCTATATTTGCGTTTACCACTACATAAAAACTGTACTTTCTTTCTGCACAGTCTTATATCATTTTATAGCAGCATGTATAACAAATAGTTACCCACAGTTGGGTTAAACCGTATACCACATTTTCTCATTGGCTTCCTATAACTCTTGAAATGTTCAGTATTACTAGTTTTATTGTTTACATAGCATAGTTGTATTTCCCATAGATGTAATGGCATGCATTATGCTAATCCAAAAAGATTTCTGTAATCATTAATTATTTGTTTTAAAAAAGATGGATTGTATGCAATTTACTCAGTGCTACGGTCGTCTGTATTAGTTAATCTAAATGAACATTCAAAGTTTGACTTATGATTGTGTATAAACATAAAGGACAGTACCATTCACTATGTAGAAGGGACTGATGATGTAGGAACAATTAGCGTTTATGCTTTTTGTCACGTATCGCAGCTGCCTACAGGCCATTTGTCTAATTGATTAAGCAGTGGTGAAAAATCAATTTAAAATGTAGACATCAATTTAAAATGTAGGCAATAATGTCAGATCTTAGGGTGTTTTGCATTTTAAATATATTTTGAATATTTATGTTCATATTTGCAGCTACTGTTAGAACAGTGTGCATTGCAGTTATATGGAGTGCACATAGCCGTGGCATAGCAGTGGCATAGCCAAAGCACTATTGACCCCAGTGCAAGTTTTCAATGGACTACTTCAAGCCCTTCCTATACATAACATTTGAGATGGAACACAAACTCCTGCTAAGGACAACCACATTGTCAGAGAGGTTTAATTAGAGGCATGGTAACAGTTTGTTAATGATTACCATCATTCAAAGTGCATAAAGGTGATCAATGATCATTACTAGTGTTGGTGTTTGAATATCAAATTTGGAACATTCGAATACTGATGAACACCACACCTCAGCGCCATTGAGGCTATGATTGTATGAGTTTTTCTCCCCAGATCACTCTGGGAGAGCATCTGATGTTCCTGCTAACTATACAGGAAAAAATAAGAAGAAAGACTCCACAGTGATTAACCTTGTTGACAACAGTAGTTGCCAGCATCATCTATACATTTGAAGCAAACTTAAAGTGAAAATAAACATATGATATAAGGAATTGTATGTGTACTACAGCTAAGAAATAGAACATTAGTAGCAAAGAAAAGAGTCTCATATTGGGCCATATGCAATTCACTTTTTCTCCTGAGTTTTCTCCTTGGAGATAATTTTTCATTTTCGATTTAAATAACTTTTTAGTACTTAGAAATGGAAAAATTACCAAAAAGAAGGTGAAAAAGTATTGTCAAAATTATTTTGAGTATTTGTTTGCTTGCTGGTGGTTTAAAATGCATTTTATTTACAAGTTCTGAAAATATCCCCCAGGAGAAAACTCAAGTGAAAAGGTGAATTGCATATGGCCCATTGTCTTCTAGTACAGGAAGACCTAAAAAAAACTTCAATTGTTATCTATGCAAAAGAGCTTCTCTGAGCTCTTCGACCCAACTCAGGTCGAATACAGTCTTTTTTTCTGAATCCACTACACAGCAAAAAACAGTGCGAGACAGCTTGAAATAAGGTTTTACTGCAGGAAAGAGGAAAGTTCTAAGGGTCATTATTATTGCTTTTTTTATAGTCCAGCGATGAAGGCAGCTGGACTTCCACAGTAACAGTGCCGTATACAGGAAGTAAACAGAGATCACTTTCTGTATATGGCAGCACTGTTACTGTGCAAGTCTAGCTGCCTTCACTGCAAGTCACCGCTGGTCTGCGGTGTGAATTATGCGGCCGGGCAGTGGAGCACAGGGATCTGACTTTCTATCGTAGAGGCGGGGAACTGGTGCGAAGAATGTAATGCGGTGGCAGCAGCAGCGGGTAAGGGGGGGGGGGGGGGGGGCAACTAGCTATACAGAAGGGGAACTGGCTATACAGAAGGGGAACTGGCTATACATAAGGGGGATCTATCTACATACAAGGGGGATCTGGCTATATACAGGGGGGATCTGGCTATATATTAGGGGAGTCTTGCTATATACAAGGGGATCTAGCTATACATTAAGGGGATATGGCTAGATACAAGGGAGGTGTGGCTATACATTAGGGGGATCTGGCTATATACACTTGCTTTAAGGGGGATCTGGCTACCTCCACAAAATGGTACTAATCAGTTCTATGCATAAGCGGTGTCATAAATTACTTGAGACTTATCACTCCCTTTGATATGGAGATGAGGCCAACCTAGACTGTAAACATATACTAAACAATTTAAAATGGTCGCACAGCCTCATAAAGTATACCAAGTTACGTTTATTATATCAAAATCATTAAACGACACCAATCCTCAGACATATTAGCCATAGGTCAGTATGTTCCCCAAACAATCCCCATAAAAACAGTTACTGCGGATGACATATATGACGCTGACTGCGTACCAAATGGTAACAATTCAATATCTTAAGCATAGAAACAAAACTGTGTCTGGCCAGAAACATCAATTTTGCTGCACTTATCCGCGTCCGCGCATTCATTCACCACACATGCATGTGCCTAGATATTAGGTATGGGGGGCCCCCTTTAAATTAACTTGGATTCCTCCAAATAGTTCAGTTCGTCAAGATATCACCAGAACTTGAATAACAGCCACTTGGTCAAAGCAAAGAGGGGTAGATCTCACCCATATCCAATAAAGGTATCTCATCCAGGAAGCTTCCGCTGATCCGTGTGGCAGAGTCCTATTGATTGGCCTGGGAGCGTAATGCTGTTGGCTCCACCATGCCGCAACTCTCTTACACGGAAGACGCCAGCCCGGAATTTCGTGCCCCACGTGTGTGGATGATGCTGCAGTACACGCAGCCGCGTCAGCTCCGCCCACCGACGCGTTTCACGTCCCAATTGGACGTTTCATCAGGGTGTGGTTTTGCTAGCAAACGTCACCACCTATGTAGTGGTGCAGGCTCCGCCCACCGCATCTCCGTTGCCATGCTCACCATTCGTTTTTCGCTGCATAGAATGTATGCGGTGCGGCCCGTATATAAAGCACTCTGTAAGACAGCCTCTTTTATACTGTTATGTCACAAGCAAACCATATCTATACTTGATGTTTTGAGTCCATATATATACCCCATTCTCAGAAACTTTCCACTTATAACAATTAGATTTGGTGGGCATGCCACATCTGCACATTGAATGTCCATAGCGGAGTAAGACCATGAAGAAAGAGAGTCCATGCATACAGTTCATGGTATAGTTCATCATCCAAGAATGTCGTGCTTTATCAGACAGGTCATTTCACGCTGTACATTTACATGACGGTTCCAAACCTGATTAGTCATCATTAGGGCACATATTGTCCTTAAAGGCACAGTTATCATTCATTGCGGATCCTTCCATACACATGCTTTACCCATGTTTTCCCAGAATTAATTAGAGTATATACAGACTGATCATGGGCACATCCCTCAATGAGCACTAATTTTACTCCAAAGGGTATTATTGGTTCAATGTGTCAATATCTATTGGCTCTAAGGAAAGGGGACAGGTCTAATTCGGCATTTAACCCTCTAGGTGTCACTGTGCCAAGTTTGAAGATCCACATCGCCTCCTTGCAGTAGAGTATTTCATCAAAGTCACCACGTCTATTTGATATTTTTAAATTGTAAATCCCCTTGACTGTGGTTCCCCTCAAGTTATTCTGATGACATTCTCTATAGTGGTCATAGATGACCCCTGTCGATTTCCCCTTGGTTATCTTTCCAAAATGCTCGAGAATCCTCTCCTTTAGTGCCCTTTTGGTCTTGCCAATGTACTTTAGTCCACAGGGACATTGTATCATGTACACCACCTTTTTGGTGTCACAATTTATAAAGGATCTAATGGCAAACTCTTTGTTGCCACTACTATAAAAAAATACATTGGCATGATCAACATAAGGACATAGCTTGCACTTGGAACACTTGAACATCCCTGTAGGCTTCCTACTGTCAAGCCATGTCAAGGGGTTCTTTTGCAGTTCACTATGTACCAGCCGGTCTTTTAAATTGGGCGCTCTTTTGGCAGTTAGAAGTGGTCTTGGACCAACTATTTTTTCAATTTCTTTGTCAGAGGTGAGTATTGGCCAAAATCTGCTCAATAATTCACGTAAATTATTCCAATGGGCCCCGTAGCCGGTCACGAGGCGCATATGTCCATCTCCCTCCGTTCTGTGCGGCATCCCCCTGGGGGCCAGCAGTTTCTGCCGGTCCAGATCCCAAGCCCGCCGCAAAGCATTCCGTAATACCGAATGCGGATATCCACGCTCGCGGAACCGCTGATACATATTACGTGCTTCATTTCTGAAGTCTTCATCCCTGCAGCAATTCCTCCTCAAACGGAGGAACTGCCCGTATGGGATTCCCTTCTTTAGAGAGGATGGGTGGTGGCTGGTTGCATGTAATACCGTATTGCCAGCCGTAGGCTTACGATACGATGTTGTTACAATCGCCTGACCCTCCACCTTCAACAAGAGATCCAAAAATGGGATCTCCCTCCCAAAGACTTCAGAAAGACCACTTCTAACTGCCGATTTCCCCTGTCGATTTCCCCTTGGTTATCTTTCCAAAATGCTCGAGAATCCTCTCCTTTAGTGCACTTTTGGTCTTGCCAATGTACTTTAGTCCACAGGGACATTGTATCATGTACACCACCTTTTTGGTGTCACAATTTATAAAGGATCTAATGGCAAACTCTTTGTTGCCACTACTATAAAAAAATACATTGGCATGATCAACATAAGGACATAGCTTGCACTTGGAACACTTGAACATCCCTGTAGGCTTCCTACTGTCAAGCCATGTCAAGGGGTTCTTTTGCAGTTCACTATGTACCAGCCGGTCTTTTAAATTGGGCGCTCTTCTGGCAGTTAGAAGTGGTCTTGGACCAACTATTTTTTCAATTTCTTTGTCAGAGGTGAGTATTGGCCAAAATCTGCTCAATAATTCACGTAAATTATTCCAATGGGCCCCGTAGCCGGTCACGAGGCGCATATGTCCATCTCCCTCCGTTCTGTGCGGCATCCCCCTGGGGGCCAGCAGTTTCTGCCGGTCCAGATCCCAAGCCCGCCGCAAAGCATTCCGTAATACCGAATGCGGATATCCATGCTCGCGGAACCGCTGATACATATTACGTGCTTCATTTCTGAAGTCTTCATCCCTGCAGCAATTCCTCCTCAAACGGAGGAACTGCCCGTATGGGATTCCCTTCTTTAGAGAGGATGGGTGGTGGCTGGTTGCATGTAATACCGTATTGCCAGCCGTAGGCTTACGATACGATGTTGTTACAATCGCCTGACCCTCCAACTTCAACAAGAGATCCAAAAATGGGATCTCCCTCCCAAAGACTTCAGAAAGACCACTTCTAACTGCCGATTTCCCCTGTCGATTTCCCCTTGGTTATCTTTCCAAAATGCTCGAGAATCCTCTCCTTTAGTGCACTTTTGGTCTTGCCAATGTACTTTAGTCCACAGGGACATTGTATCATGTACACCACCTTTTTGGTGTCACAATTTATAAAGGATCTAATGGCAAACTCTTTGTTGCCACTACTATAAAAAAATACATTGGCATGATCAACATAAGGACATAGCTTGCACTTGGAACACTTGAACATCCCTGTAGGCTTCCTACTGTCAAGCCATGTCAAGGGGTTCTTTTGCAGTTCACTATGTACCAGCCGGTCTTTTAAATTGGGCGCTCTTCTGGCAGTTAGAAGTGGTCTTGGACCAACTATTTTTTCAATTTCTTTGTCAGAGGTGAGTATTGGCCAAAATCTGCTCAATAATTCACGTAAATTATTCCAATGGGCCCCGTAGCCGGTCACGAGGCGCATATGTCCATCTCCCTCCGTTCTGTGCGGCATCCACCTGGTGGCCAGCAGTTTCTGCCGGTCCAGATCCCAAGCCCGCCGCAAAGCATTCCGTAATACCGAATGCGGATATCCACGCTCGCGGAACCGCTGATACATATTACGTGCTTCATTACTGAAGTCTTCATCCCTGCAGCAATTCCTCCTCAAACGGAGGAACTGCCCGTATGGGATTCCCTTCTTTAGAGAGGATGGGTGGTGGCTGGTTGCATGTAATACCGTATTGCCAGCCGTAGGCTTACGATACGATGTTGTTACAATCGCCTGACCCTCCACCTTCAACAAGAGATCCAAAAATGGGATCTCCCTCCCAAAGACTTCAGAAAGACCACTTCTAACTGCCAGAAGAGCGCCCAATTTAAAAGACCGGCTGGTACATAGTGAACTGCAAAAGAACCCCTTGACATGGCTTGACAGTAGGAAGCCTACAGGGATGTTCAAGTGTTCCAAGTGCAAGCTATGTCCTTATGTTGATAATGCCAATGTATTTTTTGATAGTAGTGGCAACAAAGAGTTTGCCATTAGATCCTTTATAAATTGTGACACCAAAAAGGTGGTGTACATGATACAATGTCCCTGTGGACTAAAGTACATTGGCAAGACCAAAAGGGCACTAAAGGAGAGGATTCTCGAGCATTTTGGAAAGATAACCAAGGGGAAATCGACAGGGGTCATCTATGACCACTATAGAGAATGTCATCAGAATAACTTGAGGGGAACCACAGTCAAGGGGATTTACAATTTAAAAATATCAAATAGACGTGGTGACTTTGATGAAATACTCTACTGCAAGGAGGCGATGTGGATCTTCAAACTTGGCACAGTGACACCTAGAGGGTTAAACGCCGAATTAGACCTGTCCCCTTTCCTTAGAGCCAATAGATATTGACACATTGAACCAATAATACCCTTTGGAGTAAAATTAGTGCTCATTGAGGGATGTGCCCATGATCAGTCTGTATATACTCTAATTAATTCTGGGAAAAAATGGGTAAAGCATGTGTATGGAAGGATCCGCAATGAATGATAACTGTGCCTTTAAGGACAATATGTGCCCTAATGATGACTAATCAGGTTTGGAACCGTCATGAAAAATGTACAGCGTGAAATGACCTGTCTGATAAAGCACGACATTCTTGGATGATGAACTATACCATGAACTGTATGCATGGACTCTCTTTCTTCATGGTCTTACTCTGCTATGGACATTCAATGTGCAGATGTGGCATGCCCACCAAATCTAATTGTTATAAGTGGAAAGTTTCTGAGAATGGGGTATATATATGGACTCAAAACATCAAGTATAGATATGGTTTGCTTGTGACATAACAGTATAAAAGAGGCTGTCTCACAGAGTGCTTTATATACGGGCCGCACCGCATACATTCTATGCAGCGAAAAACGAATGGTGAGCATGGCAACGGAGATGCGGTGGGCGGAGCCTGAACCACTACATAGGTGGTGACGTTTGCTAGCAAAACCACACCCTGATGAAACGTCCAATTGGGACGTGAAACGCGTCGGTGGGCGGAGCTGACGCGGCTGCGTGTACTGCAGCATCATCCACACACGTGGGGCACGAAATTCCGGGCTGGCGTCTTCCGTGTAAGAGAGTTGCGGCATGGTGGAGCCAACAGCATTACGCTCCCAGGCCAATCAATAGGACTCTGCCACACGGATCAGCGGAAGCTTCCTGGATGAGATACCTTTATTGGATATGGGTGAGATCTACCCCTCTTTGCTTTGACCAAGTGGCTGTTATTCAAGTTCTGGTGATATCTTGACGAACTGAACTATTTGGAGGAATCCAAGTTAATTTAAAGGGGGCCCCCCATACCTAATATCTAGGCACATGCATGTGTGGTGAATGAATGCGCGGACGCGGATAAGTGCAGCAAAATTGATGTTTCTGGCCAGACACAGTTTTGTTTCTATGCTTAAGATATTGAATTGTTACCATTTGGTACGCAGTCAGCGTCATATATGTCATCCGCAGTAACTGTTTTTATGGGGATTGTTTGGGGAACATACTGACCTATGGCTAATATGTCTGAGGATTGGTGTCGTTTAATGATTTTGATATAATAAACGTAACTTGGTATACTTTATGAGGCTGTGCGACCATTTTAAATTGTTTAGTATATACCTCCACAAAATATAAGACCTCCCCGAAAATAAGCCCTAGCACATCTTTTGAAATACAAATTAATATAAGACAGTGTCTTATTTTCAGGGAAACATGGTAGCTGCCATATTTATGTCCAGATCCCTCTAGGAGATCATATGATGTTCCTGCTGACTACACAGAAAACATAAGAATAAACACTTCACAGTGATTAACCTTATCAGCAATAGATACCAGCATCATTGATAAATTGAAAGGGATCCTAAAGTTGGAGACATATAGTAGATGCCATATTTATGTCCTTTTCAATAATACCATTTGCCTCTTGCCTGGCATCCTGCTGATCTCTTTGGCTTCAGCAGTGTCTGAATTACACAGCTGAAATAAGCATCCAGTCAGCCTTCAGTCAGAAAACCTGGAGCAGGCTTGTACAAGGTCTGTGGCTAAAGGTATTAGAGGAAGATAATCAGCAAGACAGCCAGACATTTTGCATTGTTAAAAGAAAATACATATGTCAGTCTCCACATTCCCCTCAATTTAGGTCTGCTTTAAGAATGTAAATCAGGGTGAAGTAAGGTTTTACAATCGGTATTGACTAAAATCAGCACCACAGAATATGTTGGTGCTTTATAAATCAATAAAATAATAATCATTTATAAATTAATATTGTAAAAAAGATATATTTATTTAGTTACGAACAGAAAAGTTCCTCTTGAAAAGGAACCCGAGCTGTCAGAACTATGGAGGCTACCATATGTACTTCCTTTTAAACAATACCGGTTGCCTGGCTATCTTGCTGCTCTTTCTGGTCAGTATCCAGGTACATACACACGTCTGATTTTTCCAAACGACCGGCCATAGACCCTGGCAAGCATGCAGATCAGATGCTTATGCCGAATCTGACAAGATTAGCTGCATGCTTGTTTTAGTTGTGTAAAGGTACATACACGTGTCTGATTTTTCCGAACAACCGGTCGTTCGGAACGGTCATTTGGATGTCAAATTGGGCATGTGTACAAACAGTCGTTCGGCTGATAAGGCTGATTTTGGCGGATCCGCAAAGCGGATCCATCAAGCCAGCCTTATTAGCCGTACGATAGTTTGTACACATGCCCCATTTCACGTCCAAACGACCGGTCCGAACGACCGGCAGTTTGGAAAAATCAGACACGTGTATGTACCTTTACACAACTAAAACAAGCATGCAGCTAATCTTGTCAGATTCAGCATAAGCATCTGATCTGAATGCTTGCCAGGGTCTATGGCTTAAAGCGGTATCGTCACCATAACAATCAAATTTCAACAACAACTGGTCTGAGTGTATTAAGTGATAAAGATGCTAATCCTGCATTCAAAACTTTCAAAACTTTTTCTGCTTTAGTAGTCGGTGCCAAAGAATTACATGCTGGGGGTTCTTTTTATCTATAATGTATTCCTCCTCTTTCCTTTATTTCCCTGCCAGCTGCTTATCTGAAACCTAATCCCCTACTCACTTGTGTTTACAAGCAAGGCTGAGGCGACTCAGCGATTGGAGGAGATAAGAAAAAAAGTAAAGGGCAGAAATGACATCACGAGTTGGCCTTAACTGTGGGCAAAAGACATGGACCCCACCACTAACAGAATTCTCGTCATTTACTATATAACATTCACTGAAATCAAAACGTGGACAGTACAATACATGTGTTATGTAAGTAGATCAAGTATTTATCTAATTATATATGTGTTTTTTTTCCCTGGCATAGTATGGCTGATCCTAATGCTTTAAAGTATTAGAGTCAGAGGGTCAGCAGGACAGGCAATGTGCATTATTTAAAAGGATATAAACATGTCAGTCTCTATATCCCTCTCACCGTGGGTTCCCTTCAAATGTCATTGATACACATCATGGTGTTTATGTTAATGAAGTGGAATATCACTTATATGCCAAAATATATGAAGGATACAGTCTACAGAAATGAAAAAGGCTAGCTGCAATCTGACTGGTTTGTACCTCTTATTTTAGAACTGGATGCTCACTGTAATTTGCTTACTTTTTTTTTCTCTTTTGGGATGACAGGTTTAAATATGCAACTTCTTAATAAGGAATTTAGGCTGGCAGTCTGCTACTTTGCTCTTAGAGCACAACCTGACTTGCTAATTAGAATACAGGGAAATATTTTACTGTACAAAATCCAATGTAATACTGTATAACAGAAAGAGCTTTTAAAGGCATATCATTTCTCAATAATATAACTAAGGATAGCACAGTGAGCAGTGGAGGAATAAGTATTCTACGGCACTTTAATAGTACATTCATTAGCATA
Source organism: Hyperolius riggenbachi (assembly GCF_040937935.1). Classification (NCBI taxonomy): domain Eukaryota; kingdom Metazoa; phylum Chordata; class Amphibia; order Anura; family Hyperoliidae; genus Hyperolius; species Hyperolius riggenbachi. The sequence goes on from NC_090648.1 coordinate 356,697,004, forward strand.
CCTGGTGGTAGCACGTTGAATTATGCAGGTGTATATAATTCAGCATAATAGACAAAGAATACAAGAGCATTTACAGTGAAGCAAATAATTTAATGATCAAGAACAAAGGATGAGTTTTAGTTCAAATAGAAAGGCATTTATTAAGTACAGAGAACAGCCTAAGCAGCACATTCAAATATAGCAGTTTGGATATTACATGGCAAGAAAGGCCAATTGCGGAGCTTCAAACAGTGACATTAGCATCATTTCAGTTAACTCTACCATACCTATGGTGTTCATGAGCACTAAAGCAAATTGCTGCAGATCTGCACAATGTCATGTACAACTCCAATACCAACATCAAAAAGGTAACTAGTAAAAGAATACACTAAAAGCAAACTAAGTTTCAGCTTACTAAGTGTCACTTTTCAAAGCATAACTGATTTGAAATAAGAGTTAGATACATATTTCGACATTAAAGGGATCCTGAGCACTCGTTAGAAATGAAATAGTGACTTACTTAAGGCTTCCTCCAGCCCAACATAGGCTGCAAGGATCCCCGGCGTCCTCCTGGCTCCTCTCCCGGTCCCGGTTGCCGGCTCCGTTATGGGACGACTTTCGGCCTGAAGTCGTCAGGCCTGCTTCCCGCTTTGTCACTTTGCAACATCACGCCGGCTGGCTACGAGTCATCACGACGGCCAGCGTGAGACGAGTCCTGCACATGCATGGTTTTCTAATATTGAACTGCGCATGCGCAGAACTCTCACGCCTACCAGCATGATGACACGCAGCAGACTGGCATGGTTATGCATATCGGCAATGCGGTAAGCAGGCCTGATGACTTCAGGCCAAAGTTATCCCATAACAGAGCTGACAGCCGGGACCAGGGCTGGAGGAAGCCCGAGGTAAGTCACTTTTTAATTTTTAACGAGTGCTCAGGGTTCCTTTAAAAAACATCTGGATAGTCCAGAGGCTTTCCAAATTCTTCTACAGTTCACTAGTCCACTGCAAGATTACTCTAAATGTATTAACCAAAAGCTTGTCAAATTCTTAAGGCCATTCCCCTTGCAGTGGACAAGTGCTGGACTAGACATGTGCGAGTGGGCATGTGCGAGTAAGGTCTGTGCATGCCCAGTGGAAAGAATCCCTCTTCCATGGAGGAAGAAAGCCATGCATGAGTGGCATTTCTCTACTGGACATGCACAGATCTTACTTGCATGTGACCAGTCTGGATACACTTGTCCATGGATGGGAGTGAGAAGATGAAAAAGAACCATGGGCTGGCCGAGGATCCAGAAAGTCTCTAATCTATACAGAAGCTTCAAACTATTGAGATTAGTATCTTACCCCCTCCCCCTTCTTTTGTTACAAGTTTTGCTGTAAATAGATTTGAAGTGCTTACATTACTTACAGAGGCTGCAGTTGTTTTCTTCTGTCTTTTTATTTTAGGGGGGGGGGGGGTATTTAAACATATCATGTGTCTTTTTCTGGCTCAAGTAGTTTTTGGGTCGTGCACTTGCAACACACTTGCAGCCAGTGGAGTCCAAATTAAATGCTATCTGTTACAGGTAGAGGATAAGCATAACAGACAAGCAAGCAGCACTAGTACAAGGACTTCACTTCAGCAATGACCTCTTATATATCTCTTTCAATTAGTCTTCCATTTACAGCTGCAGACGAAATTAGGTCATGTTCAGCAGACCTGAAAAACGGAACAGGCATAGAAAAATTTAGAAATGATAATAAAGATTGTTCTCTGGTTAAGTTTTTCCCTTCAACTTCCTGGAACTTCACTTGAAAGGAAAGGCTTAAAAAGTTTTGGTTTAATTCCTTAATTTTTTTTTTTTTTTCTGAAAATGTTACTAATACCTATTAATGTTAAACTAAACATAAGAAAATAAGGGACGTGTCCACAGAGCCGGCCCTAGACTTTTTGCCGCCTGAGGCAAGTTTGAAAAAATGTACACCCATAGATAACCACCCTCTAGTTTCACATGCCCAACTTAAATCGGTGCCTGGATTTAAGTACTTGAGGATTATGATAGACAGTCAACATGGGCAATGTATCCCACTTCATCTGCAGCCAGAAATTGATCATTACTCTTGTAAGTGTTCGGCTTGAAGGAAACGTCCGCTGTCGGTCGTGGGACAGGAAATATCTTTAAGATGCTCTTCCTCCCTAGGTTTAATTATGTTTTTAGACAGTAAGCAGTATAGAATCCACATTTTTTTTCCCACAGAGTGGACTCATCTTGCCATTGACAGAGGAGAGCTCAACCCAGTCCTTAAAAAATATTTTTGGACCTCGGTCCTTGTAACAGCATGGTGGTGGTTTGCTCAGGACACACATAACACCGATGCTATGTTAGAAGCCACTGTAATCATCTCCCATTAATCTCCCTTTTAGGGGGGTTAATAGATACTCACTGCATACTGTTCCTATGAAGATGATTATCAAGGCTTGGGAGGGCAGCAGGGCAGGATACAGGAAACTGAACACCCTCTCTCCATACATGCCCCTCTGGGAGAACTCTAGAATCCCTCAGTTCATTCCCATCCCAGACCCACAGTTATGGGCTGACAAGAGCATCAAGTAGCTGGAGCAGCTCACCCCAGGTGGTAAGCTGCTCATTTTTACCTAGTAAAAGTGCAGTACCAACTGCCAAATAGTTTGCTCTTTCAGTATTTTTGAGTGTGTCATGCTTGGCATGCCCAGCTTCCTGGCCTTCGGATGTTGGAGTCAGATGCAAATTGTAGTGGATATAAGAGTCTTCTCCTTGGGCTATATAAGAAGGCTACTCTCTCTTCTCCCCGGGCCTCTTTGATCAAGATCCTGTACTTCCACACTTGGACAGCGTTGTTCCATAAGTGGACAGGCCCTGTCTAAGGGGCTATGGATCAAAATGGTTAATAAGGCTATGCTCTGGTACAAGATGACTTATTTAAACCAAATTTGTCTACAGAAGTTTAATAAAGCATGGTTCCAATGGCCAGAGTACACTGCCTCTTACAATCTGACTACTGATGACGAGGTATAGATTACAAACTAATGCATGGCTGTTTTATCTGTTAATACAATGTGTTGCTCGTAAAGGATCATTGGTCCTTGATATACGTTTGTTTGGCCGTATGATGCACATGAGGGGGGTTAGGGGAGAAAGGTAAAATAGGTAGGGAGGGAAAAGAAAGGGGATGGGAGGGTTGGGGTAGGGACTAGTTGTGAGAATTTGTTGTACTGTGTTGTGGAGGACTCTCCACTGTTGTACTTATTTGAAAACTTTAATAACATTTGTCTGTTTAAAATAAATAAATAAATACTGTACAGTATATGAATGATAAAACTAAATATATATAACAAATATATAAAATATGGTTCAGGATAATGGACCTTTTAAAGGACCAAAGTCTGAATAAGACAAAACTAAAGTCACATATCTAATTACATGGAAACTGTAGTATTTAAAGGAGATTATTTATTTAGCAAAAAGATAAAAAAAAAGATATATGTAGGTATAAACAATCAGCAGGTCTTAAAAGCATGATAAATATATATTACTATGGAAAAATTGAGTACTAGTTAAAGTTTAAACAGCAGTAGTAATGCATTCTCTGTGATTCAATATTACATTCCATATGTTTGTAGTGAAATTGCATGATGAGGGGATACAGAGAAGTAGTAATTGATGGACTAAATCATGCCATGGAGGCAAGCAAGATCAGTACAACAGATAATATAGAAACCCAGATGGTTATATTTTTGGGGGGAGTATTTCTCTGAGGAAAGAACAGAAGGCCAAATAAATATAAATAAATATTTCCAAGGTGAAACACAGAGGGTTAAATGGAAATAAAGATAAAAAGAAGAGATATTGACAGTGTCCACAGAACTCATATAGTATGGAAAGTTATAAACTATAAACTGACCCATGAAAAGGAAAATGCAACAATTCACAAGTACACAAAGGTTTATAGGTTTTGAGGATGCAGAGTGAAAAAGAATCTAAAGATCTGTGGTTTGGAAGTGATGTAAGCTAGGCCCGAAGTCTGAGATATTAGGCCCGATAAACAAATAATTTTTTCTTTTATGTTTTCTTTAAAGCCACCAGAAGGCAAGAAAATACTCAGAATAATTTTGATAGTACTTTTTCATCTACTCGTTGTTACTTTTTCAATTGCAGAGTGCTGAAAAGTAATTTTAAGCAAAAAATGAAAAATTATCTTCAAGGGAAAACTGGAGAAAAAGTAATTGAATTGGACCCTATGGCCTCAATTCACTAAACTTAATCTCCTGTCTTTAATAACTCTTCTAGAGTTGTTACCATGGTGATAAGGCATGTAGTATTCAGGAAACATTTTACCTCAGGCAAGCCTAAAGTTAACTCTTCTGTCTTTAAATTAACTCTCCAATCCTTAAAATAACTCCAGAGTTAAAGACATGGGCGTCAATTCACCAGAGGTTACCAACCTATTTATCTCTTGGGAGGTAATTTACCTCCTGTGATATCTCCAAATAGCAATTCTCCAGAAGTATAGGGGAAAATATCGACAGAGAGAAATGCAAGAGATAAATGTGAGATAAGTATGAGATAAATAAGTGATAGTTAGTAGTTAGTTTTTCTCCAAATCACAATTCACCAGGGAAGAAAGGGGGTGTGGCCATTCGTTATTTTTTCATCTCTTTATCCCCTGAATGAACCTGGAGATATCGTGGTTTTCACACAGCAGCTGCTGCTGTGGAAGATGGAGCCTTTTGAGCTTACTCTGTTAGGCCTGGTGCACACCAAAAAACGCTAGCAGATCCGCAAAATGCTAGCAGATTTTGAAACGCTTTTTCTTATTTTTCTCTAGCGTTTCAGCTAGCATTTTGCGGTTTTGTGAAGCGTTTTTGGTGTAGTAGATTTCATGTATTGTTACAGTAAAGCTGTTACTGAACAGCTACTGTAACAAAAACCACCTGGCAAACCGCTCTGAAGTGCCGTTTTTCAGAGTGGTTTGCATTTTTCCTATACTTAACATTGAGGCAGAAACGCCTCCGCAATCCAAAATCTGCAGCAGCCCGGGAATATGCGTTTCTGCAAAACGCCTCCCGCTCTGGTGTGCACCAGCCCATTGAAATACATTACCCAAGCGTATCCGCAGCCGCAAGCGGATTGCAAAACGCAGCCGAACCGCTCTGGTGTACACTAGGCCTTAGAGCTTGCTTCTATTATGAGGAGACGAAGGCGCAGGAGGAGGGTCTGTTTAATCGCCCCTCGTATTTTTTGTGAGAGAACAGTTCTTGATCATTTTACTGAGACAGAGGTGGTGAAGAAGTTCAGACTCACTCATGATATGATTTATGATATGATCCGGCAGTAAAAGGCGTCAATACTCTGGTCAGGTAGTGGTAAAACTCCGCCTCCTACCCACAATGCTTCACTTTCAAGCTTACAGAGAGGAAAAGTATCCCATGCAAATCATTAATACCGATTACCTAACTCTCTGCTTTCTCACACTTTCCTCATGCATATCTCTCCATTATCCCCTGCTATCGAACACTTTTCTCTCTGTCCTCTCACACTGGTGAATTGACTCCAGAGTGTTAAAATACCTCATGAGATAAACTACCTACCTTTTTTCTCTTAGTAAATGCTCTCTGGTGAATTGACGCCATGCTGTTAATTAGCTGCATGTGAAAATAACTACAGAGGAGATAAATTAACTACAGAGGAGGTAAATTAACTACAGAGGAGGTAAATTAACTACAGGAGAGGTAACTTAAGGAATGAAGAGGTAAGATAACTCTCTCACGTGTGGAGGTAAGTTTTCTCTTGCCTTATTATCTCCAGCATGATCTTAGTGAATTGAGGCCATTGTCCCTTATTCAAGTGTCTTTTCTCCTGAACTATCCTCCATGAGATAATTTTTCATCTTACCTACAAATTGACTTTTCAGCATCCAGCTATTGTAGGTAAAAGTAGGTTAAAAGGTAATAGGGTATTTGGAGCATTTTCTTGTTTGCTGAGGGCTTAAAATATATTTTATTGATAAGGTGTGGATGAAAACAAAATCAGGTTCTGGGTGCTTGATGATGTGACATAGGCAGTGTCACTCTGTAGTCATATAGCACACATAGTTCATCAACACACCAGCCGTAGTTAGACGCAACAAACTTTTACTGTGCAATAATTCACATTCCGATTTCCGAGTTCGGATTTCCGATTTCCAAGTAATGGGTTTTTTGGTCATTTTTGAGTCTGCATTCTCTGATTGGTCCAATGTTTCTGAGTTCTGTGATTGGGCTAAAATTACCGCGTTGTGGTAATGCAGTATTTCTACAGAAATCCGATTTCCGATCGGTTTCCGATCGGCTTCCGTTTTTTTGAGTAGTGTTTTTTTTTTTTACATTTATTGCATTCTCTGATTGGCCAAATACTTTCGAGTTGTTTCTGCATTCTCTGATTGGTCCATTGATTTAGAGTTCTGTGATTGGGCTAAAATTACCGAAAGTCAGTAATGCAGTATTTCTGCAGAAATCCGATTTTCGAGTTCCGTTTTACGATTTCCGAGTTGGAATTGGAGTTGGAGTCTGGAATTTAAATTTCCGAATTTCCAATCGGAAATCTGAATTTCCGATCGGACATGCGGAAATTTCAATTCCGCGAAATCCAAATGAGCATCCCTAGACTTGAGCTCAGCCAACTGCAGATGATGCTTCTTTAGTTATAAGGAGTACATAGTAGAAACCAGCATCTACTCATGTGCACTTGAGAAAAAGCATTGACCCTAAAACATGATGGTGGTTTCCACTATGTACCCCTCATAACAAAAGAAGTATCATCTGCAGTTGGTTGAGCTTAAGTTATCTTATCATTATCTGGTGCATGATCGGGGCAGAGTGTGACTTGCATTGAACATCAAAATCTTGCTACAAACATCAAAATCATTAGCAACAGTCCTGAACAAACATTATTATCAGGCAGCACATCTGCGACTGACTGAATGGTCGGACTTGAAGGTTTTCTCTAAATGGGCTGTAATTGAAGCTACTGAGGTCTCCTCTCTATCCCTGGCCTCTCTCATCTGGGCCAAAGACCCTCCTAAGCTTTCCCATACAACCATACTCCCTACTATCCCTTTTACTCTCAGTCTCTGGAAGGCTACAGCAACCTTCGCAGGCCTGAGATCCCATCCTCCTCCTCCAGGCACCTCCCCCACTTTTTTAGCCAGATGGTACCATAGAGGTTAGTTCAACTTAAGAAGCTGGATAGACTTTGCCACAGGCAAACTCCTTACCTAGTCCTCACTTAGAGACAAAATACCCTTCTCCCCTCAGACACTTATGGAGTTCAACCAAATATCTCATTTCCTACATCACTACACCTGGAAAGCTACATCCTTATCTTCCTATACTGCTTTTGAAAGGATCTGTACAAACAGGGGACACCAAAGGCCTTATTTCCCAGATATATTCTTTACTTCAAACAAAATCAGGTTCTTTAGAGACTTCCCACCCCTACATGAAAAAATGGGAGATGGCTCTATCTACTACTATTAGCAAAGAAGATTTGGAAGATATCTGGGAAAACACCAAACTATCTGTACACAAATTAAAGAAAAAAATCGACAAAATCCTATTACGGTGGTATTTAACCCCAGAGGTCCTCTCAAAAATGTACCCTAACACACCTGACTCCTGCTGGAGAGGCTGCCCCCATAAAGGTTCCTTGGAACATATTTTTTGGTATTGCCCAATAATCACTATACTCTGGGAAGAAATTCATCAACTGACCCTTTCAATAACAAATGCCTCGGTTCCGATGGATCCAATTGTCATGCTACTCGGCAAACCTATCCCTGGCGTTAATAAATACTCCATGCGATTAATTACCTATATCCTGACTGCGGACAGGCTTTCAATTGCATCTGTCTGGAAGACCATAGCTCCCCCGAATATCTCTGATGTCAAGATTAAAATAAACTGGACCAGAACTATGGAAAAAATGACAGCCTCCCTGAGAGACACTGAGAATCTATTTCACAAAATTTGGGACCCTTGGTCATTATCCATACCAGATTACATGCCCCCTTGATCTCCCTGGGTGCTTGACCTCCTACATAGACCCTTTTAAGTTTTAAATTTGACGACTTCCCTTGGTCAACCGAGCCATTTGGAGTATACTTCGTCTTCCTCTTCCACAATACATGGATGCTAGGCTCCTCACAGCTCTTCTCTTTCCTATCACTCGAGATGGAAGATGCAGAACCCTGCCCTACTTACCTCCTTTTCTCTTACTCTCCTTGTTTTGCCCTCCCCCCTTCCCCCCCCCCTTCCCTTGTACCCTGTCTCTTCCTCAGATTCAACACTACTACACCCCCCCTTAAACGTAAAACTCACCTTGTTTCGGTCCAGCTCCATTGGTATAAGCATATACTTACCACAATGGCGTCAATTCACCAGAGGTTACCAACCTATTTATCTCTTGGGAGGTAATTTACCTCCTGTGATATCTCCAAATAGCAATTCTCCAGAAGTATAGGGGAAAATATCGACAGAGAGAAATGCAAGAGATAAATGTGAGATAAGTATGAGATAAATAAGTGATAGTTAGTAGTTAGTTTTTCTCCAAATCACAATTCACCAGGGAAGAAAGGGGGTGTGGCCAGTCGTTATTTTTTCATCTCTTTATCCCCTGAATGAACCTGGAGATATCGTGGTTTTCACACAGCAGCTGCTGCTGTGGAAGATGGAGCCTTTTGAGCTTACTCTGTTAGGCCTGGTGCACCCCAAAACCCGCTAGCAGATCCGCAAAATGCTAGCAGATTTTGAAACGCTTTTTCTTCTTTTTCTGTAGCGTTTCAGCTAGCATTTTGCGGTTTTGTGAAGCGTTTTTGGTGTAGTAGATTTCATGTATTGTTACAGTAAAGCTGTTACTGAACAGCTACTGTAACAAAAACCGCCTGGCAAACCGCTCTGAAGTGCCGTTTTTCAGAGCGGTTTGCGTTTTTCCTATACTTAACCACTTGAGGACCCACCCTTTACCCCCCCTTAAGGACCAGCGCTGTTTTAGCTGATCTGTGCTGGGTGGGCTCTGCAGCCCCCAGCACAGATCAGCGTGCAGGCAGAGCGACCAGATCGCCCCCCTTTTTTCCCCACTAGGGGGATGATGTGCTGGGGGGGTCTGATCGCTCCTGCCTGCCGGGTGTTGCTCCTGCCTGCCAGCCTGCAGCTGGCGACGCAATACTGCGTCGCTGGTCCTGCAGCTGCCACTTTGCCGACGCACGGTACAAGCGTGCGGTCGGCAAGTGGTTAACATTGAGGCAGAGACGCCTCCGCACTCCAAAATCTGCAGCAGCCCGGGAGTATGCGTTTCTGCAAAACGCCTCCCGCTCTGGTGTGCACCAGCCCATTGAAATATATTACCCAAGCGTATCCGCAGCTGCAAGCGGATCGCAAACCGCAGCCGAACCGCTCTGGTGTGCACTAGGGCTTAGAGCTTGCTTCTATTATGAGGGGACGAAGGCACAGCAGGAGGGTCTGTTTAATCGCCCCTCGTATTTTTCGTGAGAGAACAGTTCTTGATAATTTTACTGAGACAGAGGTGGTGAAGAAGTTCAGACTCACTCGTGATATGATTTATGATATGATCCAGCCGTAAAAGGCGGAAATACTCTGGTCAGGTAGTGGTAAAACTCCGCCTCCTACCCACAATGCTTCACTTTCAAGCTTACAGAGAGGAAAAGTATCCCATGTAAATCATTAATACCGATTACCTAACTCTCTGCTTTCTCACACTTTCCTCATGCATATCTCTCCATTATCCCCTGCTATCAAACACTTTTCTCTCTGTACTCTCACACTGGTGAATTGACTCCAGAGTGTTAAAATACCTCATGAGATAAACTACCTACCTTTTTTCTCTTAGTAAATCCTCTCTGGTGAATTGACGCCATTGACTTCAGAGTTCTCCTGCCATGAGATCACAAGTAGATCCGAACTACATTACTCATCTTACTTGGTTGCTGGAATTGGTTATTGTCAATTTTGCTTTGGACTTCTCCTAAATTCAGTTCAATCCTATAGGAATATTGGCTTGCTGGACTGAAGAAGCTGTGAACATTTATACTTATTTCCCTCTTGTTCTTTTGATCTTATGGAACCAATTGTTTACTATGCCATGTCAACTCACTTTTATTCTTTATTCTTAATAAATATAGTGTTACAAAAAAAAAGAAAGTCTTGAACAGCGTCTCCTGTCAGTACTTTATATGAAGTAGGAATACACTCTGAAAAGCAATGATTGCCACTTAAAACAAATATGCATACATTCCTTTAGGATGTTTGTGAGACATGACTAAATAGAACGTTTTCACTTTTCCGTATATGTCCCAACTGCTGTATCCACTCATTTTTATGAGTAATGGTAACATTACAACATTGTGTACTTCAAGTGGAGATTTTTTCCTCTTTTATTGATGGGCTTCTTTTAATGATTGACATAAAAGTGAGCTATTTAAATGAATTTATAAAAGAGCCAATTATTATTAATGTAGGAACTCTAGGGATGGCAATACAAGAAAAATACTTGTACATCACTGTGCTTGATAGAATATATTACTGGAAGCAGCCACGGCATAGTTTTATATGGATACTTATTTGAACAAGATTAGTAAAACTAAAACAGACGGTATCTGCAATCATTCAGCTTTAAGTGAGCAAGGACGATCTCCCATGATGCATTACTGCTAAGTATGCAAATAATGTTTTTATACCCCTAAAAGCAAAGCAGGTAATTTTGGCATGCTGCCTGACCTGGATGCCACCATAGACATAATGTTATCACATCCATTACCTCGTGCCAAACTGACCGGGTGGTGGAACAATACATACTGCCTAAAAGCTAGACACTTTTCCAGGGCCACTGGTATATCGTTTGCCTATAGCTTAAATTGATGGTCTGTATAGTTTACTGTAAGGATTGCATTTAAGCATTGCACATAAAAACATGGGCAATGCGCAAGATGCAAAAATGCAGGAAATGTCACTAATGTGGAAAAACTGAGAGATCATGCCAGGAATAAATGAATAAGGTAATTTATTAACAAATGCAAGGGACATAAATTAGCATGCATAAACTTCATGCACTACGACAAACATGCAAGAATAAACAAGAGGTAATAGGAGACAATCTCCCTATGAGCAAGTGCATTCAATATGCATACACAAACAAACAGGAATATGCAATATAATCTCTTTGCATGCAAAAGTATTAAAGAGCATATATCTGCATCAAAGAGTACAATATAATCTCCCTGCAGGCAAGTGTATTCAAGGAGCATACACATGCAATCTGAGACTGTAGCGTCGTGACCGGGTGCGGGGGGTGCGACCCGCACCAGGTGGGGTGCCCCCAGCCGCCCTAGAGGGGGTGCGCTGTAATGGAGGGGGAGCCACGGGGAGGGCAGCCAGACCTCTCCCTCCCTTCCTCACCCCGGCCGCCCTCCATGCTCCCCCTCCGAGTGCAGAGTGAGCACGCAGCCGCAGGGAAGCGCTGTACTAAACAACTCACCTCCCTGGTTCCAGTCGCCGCACTCGCTGACAGTCTCCTCCCGCTCTGCATAGATGCTGATACACACGCTGCTTCCGGGTAAACAGGAAGCAGCGTGTGTATCAGCATCTATGCAGAGCGGGAGGAGACTGTCAGCGAGTGTGGCGACTGGAACCAGGGAGGTGAGTTGTTTAGTACAGCACTTCCCTGCGGCTGCGTGCTCACTCTGCACTCGGAGGGGGAGCATGGAGAGCGGCCCAAGGTGAGGAAGGGAGGGAGAGGTCGGGCTGCCCTCCCCGCGGCTCCCCCCTCCATTATGGGGGGGAACCTACCTACCTAATACTGGGGGTCAGCTACCTATCTAACCAATAATGTGGGAAGCTACCTATCTAACCTATACTGGGGGGCACCTACCTAATCTAACCTATACTGGGGGGCACCTACCTATTCTAACATATACTGGGGGACAGCTACCTAATCTAACCTATACTGGGGGGCAGCTACCTATTCTAACCTATACTGGGGGGCAGCTACCTAATCTAAACTATAATGGGGGGCACCTACCTAATCTAACCTATACTAGGGGGCACCTACCTATTCTAACCTATAGTGGGGGGCACCTACCTAATCTAACCTATACTGGGGGGCACCTACCTATTCTAACATATACTAGGGGACAGCTACCTAATCTAACCTATACTGGGGGGCAGCTACCTATTCTAACCTATACTGGGGGGCAGCTACCTAATCTAAACTATAATGGGGGGCACCTACCTAATCTAACCTATACTAGGGGGCACCTACCTATTCTAACCTATACTGGGAGGCACCTACCTATTCTAACCTATACTGGGAGGCAGCTACCTATCTAACCTATACTGGGGGGCACCTACCTAATCGAACCTATACTGCGGGAAGCTACCTATCTAAGTTATACTGGGGGGCACCTACCTAATCTAACCTATACTGGGGGGCACCTACCTATTCTAACCTATACTGGGGGGCAGCTACCTAATCTAAACTATAATGGGGGGCACCTACCTAATCTAACCTATACTAGGGGGCACCTACCTATTCTAACCTATACTGGGAGGCACCTACCTATTCTAACCTATACTGGGAGGCAGCTACCTATCTAACCTATACTGGGGGGCAGCTACCTATCTAACCTATAGTGGGGGGCACCTACCTAATCGAACCTATACTGCGGGAAGCTACCTATCTAAGTTATACTGGGGGGCACCTACCTAATCTAACCTATACTGGGGGGCACCTACCTATTCTAACCTATACTGGGGGGCAGCTACCTATCTAACCTATACTGGGGGGCAGCTACCTATCTAACCTATACTGGGGGGCACCTACCTAATCTAACCTATACTGCGGGAAGCTACCTATCTAACCTATACTGGGGGGCAGCTACCTAATCTAACCTATACTGGGGGGCACCTACCTATTCTAACCTATACTGGTGGGCAGCTACCTATCTAACCTATACTGGGGGGCAGCTACCTATCTAACCTATACTGGGGGGCAGCTACCTATGTAAGCTATACTGGAGGCACCTACCTAATATAACCTATACTGGGGGGCAGCTACCTATCTAACCTATACTGGGGGGCAGCTACCTATCTAACCTATACTGGGGGGCAGCTACCTATCTAAGCTATACTGGGGGCACCTACCTATTCTAACCTATACTGGGGGACAGCCAGGGCCAGTTTAAGCAACAATGGGGCCCCAGGGCAAAATAAACCTGGGCCCCCCCCCCCCCTAACATATACCCCGGAACAAAAATCGGCATTAGGGGACCTTTTTTGCAGCTGGTATAACAGGGTGTGAAGTCCCAATCGGTCGGAGCTCCACATTCTGGCTATCCCAGCCTGCATGGGGGACAAGGGGTTAAAAAGTTTCAGGAGGGGGGACCCCACATATTTTTTTTTTTAAAAAAATTCCCACACTCTAAACATAAAAAAAAAAATTGGGAAAATAGAAAAAAATGCCAGGGATCTTCATACAGCCATATTGCGGCTGTATAGCGATCCCTGGCCAAAGCGCTGCAGCTGCGTATAGACCCCCTGGAAACCCCGTCAGGAAATGTATTGCGCTTTCGTTTGATGTATGTAAAATTACACTACCGTTAGGTTTGCTACTAAAAGTGACATTTACCGCATTTAAAAGTATACTTTTTTCCTTCGAAACTTTAAAATCAATTTTCTCAAAAACTATAAGGTCTTTTTGAAAAATTGTTTTTTCCTCTTATTCCTAGTGATCTCCTTAACATATCCTGCAAATTTAGGGTTTCTAGCGTTTAAGGTGGATTTGCTATTAATCATTAAAGTCGGCAGGTTTTTAAATCTGTATTTTTTTTTTTTACCTTTGAAACTTTAAAATCGATTTTCTCAAAAACTATAAGGCCGATTTGAAAAAATGTTTTTCCTCTTGTAGCCACTGCGGGCCCCTACAAGCTCTGGGGCCCTGGGGCAGCTGCCTCCTTTGCCTTAATGGTAGCGCCGGCCCTGGGGACAGCTACCTAATCTAACCTATATTGGGGGGCAGCTACCTAATCTAACCTATAATGGGGGGCACCTACCTAAACTAACCTATACTGGGGGGCACCTACCTATTCTAACCTATACTGGGGGGCACCTACCTATTCTAACCTATACTGGGAGGCAGCTACCTATCTAACCTATACTGGGGGGCAGCTACCTATCTAACCTATACTGGGGGGCACCTACCTAATCTAACCTATACTGTGGGAAGATACCTCTCTAACCTATACTGGGGGGCACCTACCTAATCTAACCTATACTGGGGGGCACCTACCTATTCTAACCTATACTGGGGGGCAGCTACTTATCTAACCTATACTGGGGGGCAGCTACCTATCTAACCTATACTGGGGGGCAGCTACCTATCTAAGCTATAATGGGGGCACCTACCTAATCTTACCTATAATGGGGGGGGCAGCTACCTATCTAACCTTTGCTGGGGGGCACCTACCTAATGTAACCTATACTGGGGGGCAGCTACCTAACTTATACTGGGGGGCAGCTACCTATCTAAGCTATACTGGGGGCACCTACCTAATGTAACCTATACTGGAGGGCAGCTACCTATCTAACCTATACTGGAGGCACCTACCTATGTAACCTATACTGGGGGCAGCTACCTTTGTAATCTATACTGGGGCACCTACAAATCTAACCTGTATTGGGGGCACCTACCTAATCTAACCTATAATGGGGGGCAGCTACCTATCTAACCTTTGCTGGGGGGCACCTACCTAATGTAACCTATACTGAAGGGCAGCTTCCTATCTAACCTATACTGGAGGCACCTACCTATCTAACCTATACTGGGGGCAGCTACCTTTGTAATCTATACTGGGGCACCTACCTATCTAACCTGTATTGGGGGCACCTACCTAGCTAGCCTATACTGGTGGCAACTATACTGGCTACCTATATTGGAGGCACCTACCTAACTAACCTATACTGGGGGCACCTACCTATCTAACGTATGCTGGGGGCAACTATTCTGGCTACCTACATTAGCCCACTGCCTTACAGTTACCCCCACCCATGTGATGTCATGTCCACACCCATTTTTTTGCCGCTGCGCGCCTCACATTTTTTTTTTGGGGGGGGGGGTGTCGGTAAATTATCCGCACCGGGTGTCAAACACCCTAGCTACGCCACTGATCTGGGATATAAACAATCAGCCTACTCTGCATAAGGTTTCTGTGCAGAGTAACCCAGTGTGTAGAGGTGTACCGAACGGTTTGCCAGCGAACGGTTCCAGGCGAACATTGGGGGTTCGCGTTCGCCTGCGTCAGGCGAACTTTTCCGGAAGTTCAATTCGCCCCATAATGCACTATGAGGGTCAACTTTGACCCTCTGCATCACAGTCAGCAGGCACATTGTAGCCATTCAGGCTACAGTAAGCCCTGGAGCCCCACCCCCCCTTATATAAGGCAGCCTCCGGCGGCCATTACAGTCACTCGTGTGCCTGCTAGAGAGAGGAAAGGGACAGCTGCTGCAGACTTTTTCTCTTAGGGACAGATTAGTTAGGTTCTAGGCTGCTTTGCTTGTTCCTGACTGATTAATATTGCTTTTAAAGCACCCAGCAACAGCTCTTTTCAGAGCTCAACCTGTACATTTTTTTTTTCTGACACTTTTGTTGCATGCACAGCCTTGCTAATTGATAGTGTGTGTGCCACTGCCAGCAGCCCAGCACATTCAGTGACTGACTGCCTGTGTGTGTGACAGGGAGCTGCACATTGTACTACCCAGTACTGCATATACCGCAGTACCTGTTGTGTTTACTTAACCCACCTCATCACTGCATATACCTAGCTTTGTGTTGAGTGAACCCAGCTCACTGCATCTAACTACCCAGTACCTGTTGTGTTTACTTAACCCACCTCATCACTGCATATACCTAGCATTGTGTTGAGTGAACCCAGCTCACTGCATCTAAGTCTAACTACCTGTTGTGTTGAGTGAGAACCCACCTCACTGCATCTTAAGTACCTTTACTGTATACTGTTCAGTGAACCCAGCTCACTGCATCTAACTACCTGTTGTGTTGAGTGTGAACCCACCTGGCCACCTCACTGCATCTAACTACCTGTTGAGTTGAGTGAGAACCCACCTCACTGCATCTTAAGTACCTTCACTGTTGAGTGAACCCAGCTCACTGCATCTAACTACCTGTTGTGTTGAGTGTGAACCCACCTCACTGCATCTTAAGTACCTTTACTGTTGAGTGAACCCAGCTCACTGCATCTAACTACCCAGTACCTGTTGTGTTTACTTAACCCACCTCATCACTGCATATACCTAGCCTTGTGTTGAGTGAACCCAGCTCACTGCATCTAATTACCTGTTGTGTTGAGTGTGAACCCACCTGGCCACCTCACTGCATCTAACTACCTGTTGTGTTGAGTGAGAACCCACCTCACTGCATCTTAAGTACCTTTACTGTTGAGTGAACACAGCTCACTGCATCTAACTACCTGTTGTGTTGAGTGTGAACCCACCTGGCCACCTCACTGCATCTAACTACCTGTTGTGTTGAGTGAGAACCCACCTCACTGCATCTTAAGTACCTTTACTGTTGAGTGAACCCAGCTCACTGCATCTAACTACCTGTTGTGTTGAGTGTGAACCCACCTGGCCACCTCACTGCATCTAACTACCTGTTGTGTTGAGTGAGAACCCACCTCACTGCATATAGCTAGCATACCCCCGAGATGGACAAAATGGACAAACCAGGTAGAGGAAGAGGTAGAGGCAGACCCAGAGGAAGGCCACCAGGCACCGGCAGGTCTGTGGCTGTGCGAGGTGGTGTTGCTGTGATTTCATGCGGACCTGCCCCAAAATACAGTGCTCAGAAGAAGGCACGTGCCATCACTTCCCAAAATCGTGAGGAGGTGATTGAGTATTTAACACAGAACACCTCATCTCCCGCAGCCACCAGCGCTACAACAAGCACCACATCCACTGCATTTGACACTTCGCAGGAGTTATTTGGTGGTGGTGGTGAAATCACTGATTCCCAGCCACTACTGCAACAACAACAAGAAGGCGCAGGTACACCACCTCATACGTCTGAGTTAGGTGGCGATAGTATGGACGTAACGTGTGTGGATGGGGATGATGGTGGACCACCTGAAGTTGGTGCACTTGAGGAGGTGTCTGAGGAAAGCGCAGCTGGCCAGGAGGATAATGATGACGATTATACGGATACCACATATGTTCCCGGTAGAGGAGATGACCAGGGGGACAGTTCAGAGGAGGAGTCAGAGAGGAGTAGGAGGAGACGACTCCATGATAGAAGCAGAGGGAGCTCGTCCTCAGAAACAGCTAGGGGCAGTGTCCGGTGCCATGTATCGCCAGCTATGGCCAGGGAGCACACATGCCCTTCAACGTCAGCTGCTGCTGATGCCACCGTAGCGCCATCACCCCAGGGGGGCTCAGCGGTTTGGAAATTTTTTCACGTGTGTGTCTCAGATCGGAGCAAAGCCATCTGTTGTCTCTGCCAGCAAAAATTGAGCCGTGGAAAGGCCAACTGTCACGTAGGGACAAGTGCTTTACGAAGGCATCTGGAGAGAAGGCACAAACAGCTATGGCAAGAACACCTGAGGAAAAGAAGCACCCCTCAAAAGACAAGCAGCGGAGAACAACCGTGGCAGCCGTCACAGGGGGCTTCTGCTGCTCCACGTTCCCATGGTATTGTTCGTGGCTGGGGGGAGGAAGAATGGATACACTTTTAAACAATTTAAAAATACAACCATCTAAACTTTCAAACAATTTAAAAATACAACCATCTAAACTTTCAAACAATTTAAAAATACAACCATCTAAACTTTCAAACTATTTAAAAATACAACCATCTATCATTTTCAAAAAATTTAAAAAAAGGGCAAAAAAACTTGCCCTCCGTAAAACATTCTTGGCAAATGCTTTCGACTTGGTTTGTCTTCCGCTGGCTCGAGGGTCCATCTGACCACAGATGCCTGGTCTGCAAAGCACGGTCAGGGCAGCTACAGCATGGGTCTCAGCAGGCTCCCACTTCGGGCCGCAATCCAACCTTCATTCCCCGCGGTGACAATGGCAGACTTGCCCTCCATAACGGATTCCCGTTAAAGGATTTAAAGTTAATTCATTTCAAATACACAGCAGGGCCTCGAAAGTCCGCCTCCTGTATTGTTATTTTTGGTCACTACCTCGGGGCGGGCGTGCATGCCTACCTGCTGCCCTCCTTGGATGTGTAGTGGTAGCCGTTTCTCAGGCTCCACACCGGATTCCATTCCTCATTCCCCGGCCATTACCCGGGGTCACAAATGACAGACTTGCCCGCCTCCATATGATTCTCGTGAAAGGAATGTGGTGTCATCTTTGCCCGCCATAACTGGTTCTCGTTAAAGGATTTAAAGTACATTCATTTCAAATACACAGCAGGGCCTCGAAAGTCCTCCCGCTGTATTGTTATTTTTGGTCACTACCTCGGGGCGGGCGGGCGTGCATGCCTGCCCGCTGCCCTCCTTGGATGTGTAGTGGTAGCCGTTGCTCAGGCTCCACACTGGATTCAAACCTCTCATTCCCCGGCCATTACCCGGGGTCACAATGGCAGACTTGCCCGCCTCCACAGGATTCTCATTGTAGCGGTACTGAACAAGTACACAGCAAGTAGAAAATGTAAATTAAAAACAAAACGTAAGCTTTTTAACAATGCCATGGAAAGTTGAGAAGGAAGTCACACATTATCTGACATCACTGAGTGAGGAAGAGCAATCACGCCATGTTGCGCAGTAGTCCAGCATGGCCGTCACTACACAAACAGCTGTTTGCGGTGCGTTACACAGTGAGTTTGGTGTGTCAGTGTGAAGCAGTACTCTAATTACACTCCCTGTTTGATGTATACACATGCAAGATGTTTGAAAGCACATTAGGCCTGCAATTTAGCATTCAATGTGATTTCTGCCCTTAAAACGCTGCTTTGCGTCACATCCAGATTTTTCACCGGGACTTTTGGCATGTATCCCACTCCGCCATGCCCCCCTCCAGGTTTTAGACCCCTTGAAACATCTTTTCCATCACTTTTGTGGCCAGCATAATTTTTTCTATTTTTCAAAGTTCGCCTCCCCATTGAAGTCTATTGCGGTTCGCGAATTTTTCCGCGAACCGAACCTTCTGCGGAAGTTCGCGAACCGAAAATCGGAGGTTCGCGACAACTCTACCAGTGTATATACAAAATGTGTGCACACAAACCCCAGAACCTGAATGATATTTACAATAATATTATACAGAAATATATACAATATACAGAATATGCAGTACTTAAAGGGACACTTAAGTCAAACAAAAAAAATGAGTTTTACTTACCTGGGGCTTCCAATAGCCCACTGCAGCTGTCCGGTGCCCTTGCCGTCTCCCTCCGATCCTCCTGGCCCCGCCGGCAGCCACTTCCTGTTTCGGTGACAGGAGCTGACAGGCTGGGGACGCGAGTGATTCTTCGCGTTCCTGGCCACAATAGCGCCATCTATGCTGCTATAGCATATATCATATACCATATAGCAGCATAGAGGGTGCTAATGTGTCTGGGAACACGAAGAATCACTCTCGTCCCCAGCCTGTCAGCTCCTGTTACCGAAACAGGAAGTGGCTGCCGGCGGGGCCAGGAGGATCGGAGGGAGACAGCGAGGGTACCGGACAGCTGCAGGGGGCTATTGGAAACCCTAGGTGAGTAAAACTCATTTTTTTTTATTTGACTTAAGTGTCCCTTTAAGGGAACAGGCAAATTGATAGTCATACGAGCAGAATATAAACCAGGAGATCATACAGTCCAAGGTAATCACTAGGCAGAGAACAATCGCAAGGCAGGCACAGGTCAAAACACGGGTAAGCAAAGGAACAGGATTCTAGATATAAACAGAGGCCGCAACTCAGGCTTAGAGGGCTAGAACACAGGTACGCAGATACAATGAACTAGCACTGAGTATAGTTCATGCTGGTCTTATATACTGCTGCTGGAAGGTCAGGTGACCGTCCTCCTCCCAACAATAGTCTGTAGCATACACACTTCCTGAAGAAGAGGGCCCTCTGCTGGTGGGCAGGTAGAAGTTCTAAATGTGAAATCTTCTGAGGATAATACTGACATCTGCTGGTGGAAAGGAGGAAGTTCATGTATATAATTCACTAAGTCACCAGCAGATGTAGATCGTGGCAGAATCAGAATCAGAATCATTTTATTTCGCCAAATACAGCAGAGCTATATTCGGAATTATTTGTGGTACACATGGCATAGACATAGTACAAGAAGACAAGACGCACAATATAAACAATTTAGAACTACGTTAATTGCATTAATGGGATAGGTCTGACCCTTACTAGTAACAGACCCGGGTCAACAGTTAGTGTTTCATACCCGCCGGGCAGGAGCAGTCCAATAAAATACTAATAATAGTAGTAATAATAATGATGATGATGGCCCTGGGCAGTTGAGAACGAGGGCGAGCAGCGGCAGGAGCTGACTGAGAGACCCCGCTAGGGCATGCCAGTAGGCGAGCCTGACAGGGGGTGGTTGGAGTTCAGCAGCCGAACCGCTTGGGGGAAGAAGGTGTTCTTCCGCCTGGTGGTTTTGCATGGCAGTTTACATGGCAGTTTACCATGTATGGCACACATTTCTGTCTTTAAAGTGTAACTGAGACAAACCTTGGGTCAAAACCTAGATATTTACCTAAGAAGAAACCCTCTGGATATGTAGAGGCTTCCCATGTCATCCTTCAGACTTTCTTTGCTGCTAGCACACCCCCAAAAGAAATCCAATAAGAGCTTGTCAGATTGAAGATCCAGGGCATGTTCCTCGGCTCTTCATACACAAGTGTAGCCATACACAAGCAGCTCCATGCTATTGTGCATGGTCGCACACGTGCATGAAAAGAATCCAGGAGCATCCAGGATCCCCCAGAGGGCCCCAGTGGGCAGTGGCAAAAGCAAGGAGGACATGGGAACCCTCTACAGGATTTAAAGGCTTTCCTCTTTTTAGCTAAGTATCTATCTCATATTGCCTTTTCTTCACATATCAATACCAGTGATAGGCCGAAATTTCGCATATGCAAAATTTTGCATCGAAGTTTGCATTTTCACATTATAATTGTAATGCGAAACTTCAGGAAAATCTTAATTGATTTTGCATGTAATAGTAGTATTTCATAATTTTGCGTAATTTTCGGCACAAAATTACCCGAAATTTCGTGAAAATTAGGCAAATTTACGAATGACTACGAAATCAATTTAGTTTGCAAATCAGAATTACATATAGGCGTAATTTTGCGAAATCGCTAATTACGATCATCACTAATCAATACCCTCCAGCCTTTATTATGTAGATGTTAAAAAGCCACCTTCCATAGCATTATACTCTGTATTATACAGTATTGGTATATGTTCCTATAAGATTAGAAATGAGGATGAGCTAGCATTTTGGAGTGAAAGTTGACTTAATCCTCAGATTTTCCAAATTTTTTTTTTTTGTCCAAAACTATTCCGTGTCCATAAATGGATAGAAGAGAATCAGTTATGATTCTCCAGCATCTGCCTATAGGTTAATCTATGCAGATTAAACCTCCATGCAAATCCTAATGCATTACACTTAAAGGCGTGGATCTCAACCCTCAATCTCAGTCCTGTTGTATCGTCCTGGTATATACATTGCATTTAGGAAGTAAAGGTCACCAGAGCTGACCTTGGAGAGTGCAGACCATGCTGTTCTGTAGCCTAGCTTTGTTACAATGTGCAAAGTAATACTTAGTTTTCTTTATTTTGTTTCAATTGAATTGTTAAAGAAATCCTGTAATAAAAAATACCCCTCTGGGGAATACCTACCTTGGGGGAGGGGGGGAGGGGGGAGGGGGGGCTTCTGGATCCTAACGAGGCTTTCCCCGACCTCCTAAGTTGCTCCGTTAGCCTGCCCGGGTGCGGAGATGTAAATATTTACCTCTCCGCCATTCAGCGCAGGTGTACTACCAGCTTTTCGTTCAGGTAAGGCGGAGATAACCGAACCTAATCGATCCACTCTACTGCGCAGGCGCGAGTCCTTTTGCACCTGCGCAGTAGAGCGGATACGATCGAGTTCAGCTATTTCAGCTTTACCCGAAGGAAGAGCCACTACTGCGCTTGCACTGGAGGTAGATAAATCTCTGCTTGTCAGGCTTGTCGAGAAGCATTATGGGTGACTTCAGGGGAGCCAGTGCTGGATTGCCTGCAGCTACAGGGATGGGGGAAGCCTCTTTGGGACCCTGAGGCTTCCCCTTCCTGAGGTAAGTAGCTCCCAGGGGACATTTTTTTTATAGAGTCTCTTTAAAGCAAGGACAGTAGTTACATGGTCACATAGTTTTTTGGGTTGAAAAAAGACATACGCACATCGAGTTCAACCACAGAACAAAGTACAACACCAGCACCAGCCTGCTCCCTCACATATCCCTGTTGATCCAGAGGAAGGCGAAAAACCCTTACAAGGCATGGGCCAATTAGCCCCAAAAGGGAAAAAATTCCTTCCCGACTCCAGATGGCAATCAGATAAAATCCCTGGATCAACATCACTGGGCATTACCTAGTAATTGTAGCCATGGATGTCTTTCAATGCAAGGAAAGCATCTAAGCCCCTTTTAAATGCAGGTATAGAATTTGCAGGTATATAATTAATCACTCTTACTGTAAAGAACCCTTTCATAAATAAATGGCTAAAACGTTTTTACTCCATGCGCAGATCATGTCCTCTATACCTTTGAGAAGGCCTAGGGACAATAAGCTCATCCGCCGAGCGTTTATATTACCCTCTGATGTATTTATACATGTTAATTAGATCCCCTCTAAGGCGTCTTTTCTCTAGACTAAATAAACCCAGTTTATCTAACCTTTCTTGGTAAGTGAGACCTTCCATCCCACGTATCAGTGTTGAAATGGAATGCAAGTTAACCACTTGTGATGAGCGAAAAAATGCCAATATTCTTTTTTGCAAATTTTCACATTAAAAAGAACGATTTTTCACATTTTTTCACATCAGAAGGAAAATGCTTTTCTTTTGACCATATGTATTTTCGCGAATTCTTCTTGAAATAGAAAACAGCAGGTTGTCCTCTGCGCCACATATGTTACTGCGCAAAATAATGCAATTTTTTTACATACTTAAACCTCTGTTTTTAACTTAGCTGTAGGGACAGTAGTGGTTCCTGAATGGCCCGTCAATGAGTATTTGCATGAGCATGTACAAAGGGTTGATTGAGTTTGCTGTTTGATTGGCCACACCCCCTTTAGCACCACCATTTTCCCTACTTGAGTGTCTTCACTTGAGGAGATGAGCCTGGATTCTATTTTTTTTTCTGGCTTCTGGCCATGCGATCACTATGGGTCCATAACAACGATCATAGAGTAAAAGTTAAAAAAAAAATGCTCTGGTTCTTACGGGTAGGGATGGTTGAAAAATTCCTGCGGAATTCGTTTTTTTGAGTTTGAGATTGGAAATTGGGTTATGCTGGTGGTAATCGATATGTGAAAATCGTAAATTTGCAGAAATGCCGCAATATTGCAACTTGGAAATTTTAGCCCAATCACAGAACTCAAAAGCAAATGCAGAATTTTTCACCAGAAATTGGATTACCATGGAAATTTTAGGCCAATTAGAAGATTTCAGAAGTATTTGGCCAATCAGAGAATGCAGACGTTTATCATGGTTTCCAATCAGAAATGTGGTTTCCACATAATCTAGCATACATCTGTAAAAAAAACAGGGGTTTCCACTTTTTTTTATTATTCTTACAATTGACTAATTTTATTGAGGAAAAAAAATTCTAAGGAGTCAGAAAGACACTTCTCGGGAAAGTGGAAATTTCATCGGAAATCCACATTTCTGACTATCCCTACTCAAGAGAGCTGCACAGTTCTAAATTAGTTAATGGAATATTTCATATTCATTTACTGTCATACTGAACAATCCAGAATATCATTAAGCATAACTGTAACAAGTGTGGCTCCTCCTTATAACATTTTCATTTACATGTTTGTTAGTACTGAGCACAGTATGCCTTTTGCATTTCACAGTGATATTGATGCTACCCTGGTGGATCCTCAGCAGTTCTGCAGAGAAGAGCAGTTAATTGGTCTACAAGTCACATGATCACATGACATGGATTACATGAGCATGAAGAGACAAAGACGTTGTCACAAGTCTGTTCCCTCCTGAGTACAGTAAAGTCTCTCATTTATCCAGCAGGATTTGCCTGATGTCAGATATGGGTTCTTCCTCAAGCAACCGGGCCTAAATTTAACTCTAACCTCTCCGTCACAGATCAAATGCAGAGCAGCGCACAGCAGCAACTTCTTACAAAAGCTCCGGGGGCTGGTCCTCTTCACTCACTGCAGCTCCCGCCTGCTTTGCTGCATTCGCTCTGTATGGTTCCGATGTGTCACGTGACTCAATGCAGGTCAGGTGACACACCGGGGAGCCATATGAGGGTGCAGTAAACCAGCCAGCAGCTGCAAGAGTGAAGAAGACCGGAGTCTAGAGCTTTTGTAAGTAGTTCGAGAGGCATGCCCCCGTGGCTCCCCCCGTGCCCTGCCGGATGCTTTGAGACTTGCTTCAGAGTCCCGGATAACCACACACTCTACTCTACTTTGATTTATGGGGAAAGAACAGACTGCAGGAAATAGCATCTATGCCTCTTTGTTAAAAATAAAAAATAGCAATCTTTTGTATAAATGAAACTAATAAAATAATGAATAGAATTACAAATAAATAAATAAATGAATGAATCTGAGAATGATAGGATTCCTTCAGCACAAGTACCTACATTTCTGAACTTTGTTATTCTCTGTAGATCACACAGCTCTGCAGGCAGATATTCTAGCAAGCCAAACTTGTGAATCAC
This sequence comes from Hyperolius riggenbachi, assembly GCF_040937935.1. Lineage (NCBI taxonomy): Eukaryota > Metazoa > Chordata > Amphibia > Anura > Hyperoliidae > Hyperolius > Hyperolius riggenbachi. The sequence continues at coordinate 356,721,949 of NC_090648.1, forward strand.
CGGCACTGCTAATTTGATCACGCTACCTCAAAACAATGTTTTCTTCTGCTGTTCTTCTGGGGAAAAGCCATGCAAATGCATTTATTGGGACTCGCTAATCTAACCGATATGTTTTGTTATTTGATCGGGTTAGAAAGGTTGAAAAAGGTAACAATTACAAAGTGGTTAGTGCCCACTTTGGCTTTATAGGCCAGATTCCGAGTAGAGATGGCCCGAACCTCCGATTTTAGGTTCAGGACATCTGAACCAGGTTTGCGAACCTCCCGCGAAAGTTCGGTTTGCACGAACTTTTGCGAACAGCAATAGACTTCAATGGGGAGGCGAACTTTGAAAACTAGAAACATTTATACTGGCCACAAAAGTGATGGAAAAGATGCTTCAAGGGGTCTAACATCTGGAGGGGGGCATGAATGAGTGGGATAGATGCCAAAAGTCCCGGTGAAAAAATCTGGATTGGATGCAAAGCAGCATTTTAAGGGCAGAAATCACATTGTATGCTAAATTGCAGGCCTAAAGTGCTTAAAAACATCTTGCATGTGTATATATCAATCAGGGAGTGTAAAAACAGCCTTTTGCGTATTGACGGCCGTGCTGGATTGCTGCGCACCATGTCCAGAGTGCAGGCCGTGGTGGTGTTCAAGCCCATATGGTCGCTGTGGTAGCTCAATGATAGCACAACAGTGACTGTCCAGCTGATCAAATTTGGTCTGTCCACAATGAAGCAACGACCTTATTATGTTTGGTGTGTCACCCACCGAGACACTCATATAGCCGGTGGTCATTGCTTCATTGTGATACGCAAGCCCCTTCACCGCGGCAAGGTAATGATCACAAAGGGGAATGGGCACATGTCCATGCCTTTTGTTTTGTTGTTGCAGCCGCAGTGCAGCCAGAAAAATTTGGCACGCATGTACATGCTCCAGAAAAATTATTATCCGCCTGGAGTCCTGGACCCTGTTGGTGGTGGCGGAGAAGGCAGTCAAGTGGCCTGCGGGCAGAGATCCTGTGTGGGGAGCAACTTAGCCTTGGGGCAGGCAGCCAGTCACACGGCGTGCAGGCAGAGATGCTGTTTGTGGAGACTGACTTAGTCTTCCAGCGGGCAGTAGCCCTCCGGGATCCATGCCTCATTCATTTTGATAAAGGTGAGGTACTGAACACTTTTGTTACTTAGGTGACTTCTCTTCTCAGTGACAATGCTTCCAGCTGTGCTGAAGGTCCTTTCTGACGCTTGAGGCAGGGCAAGACAGAAGTTGGATGGCAAATTGGGACAGCTCTGGCCAGCCCACAGGTCAAGCCTGCGCACCCAGTAGTCCAAGGGTTCATCGCTGCTAACAATGTCTACATCCACGCTTAAGGCCAGGTAGTCAGCTACCTGCAAGTCCAGGCGTTGGTGGAGGGTGGATTCGGAAGGGCTAAGTCGAGGCATTGGACTCGACTTCCTTGCGGGCAATAGCAGTATAGGGGGTGCTATTGTAGCTGGGAACGCGAAGACTCACTTGCGTTCCCAGCATGACGGCCGATTAAGGCAAAACCGGAAGTAGCCGCCGGCGGGTCCAGGAGCATCAGAGCGACTCTACGTAGGCAACGCTCAGCTGCAGGGGGCTGAAGGAAGCCCCAGGTGAGTAAAACTCATTTTTTATTTTTGACTTAAAGAAAACCTGAACTGAAAATTAAAAGTCAAAATAAGCATACACAAGTCATACTTACCTTCCATGTAGTCTACTCCTCCGTGTCTTTCTCCTGTCCCACGTCCTATTTGTTCACTGTGATCAAGGGAATTTTCCGTCCTCCATTTTGAAAATGGCCATTACCCATAACAACTTTCTGGTCAGCACACAGTTAAACTGTAACATCGCCCACTTGAGCCATAGGGAAACATGGACATTACCTGGTACATCAGTTTTCCTCTCAGCTATAACTGACAGCAACTGATATATTTCAGATCTGACAAAATATAGTCAGAACTGGAAGGGATCATTGTCAGAAGAAAATGATGAGCTTCTGAGAGGAACTGATGGAAAGGTAACTATGCAATGTTCATTTGAAGTTACCTCATGTTACCTCATGTGTTTATTTTAAATATTTTTACTCAGTACAGGTTCTCTTAAAGGTTCACTTTAAGGCAGATATCGATAAGATATTTGACATGATCGCTACGGCCCTGTTTGTTTGGTTTTTTTCTATCTGTTTTTTTTTTTTTTTTATAAATTTGTGTATTTTTCCATTATTTTTCTCTCCCACCCTCCCTTCCTCCCCTCGACAGCCAATCCTAGCGATCAGCAGCGCGGTGAGCTGTGTTTCGGGTCACCCTGCGCCCAGGTCACTGGCGACGTTAAAATACATACGCAATGAATGAGATAATCATTTTTCTGACATGATGCACATTTTATTGCAATTTCTATGCAGATTGAAATTACACCAATCAAATACAGCTGCTGTCAATTTTGAATGACCCAATTTTAGTTTGCATACAAACTGCAACTTAATTAGAATCCAGTCAGAAAAATCTATGATTCATAGATCTTCTCTAAAAAACAGCACAGAAGTCGATTAGGTGGTTACAGACAAGTTTTATACACATAACAAGGATGCCACCATGTGGCCATTTTATGTGTAGCAATATTCACTTATGAGAATAGGAATATATAAGAGACAACACAAGTGTTAGACTGAGGGCCCTTTTCCACTAGAGCGATTGTGATTGCTGAATCGCAAAATCGCAAATCGCTAGTGATTTTTAAATCGCTAGAGTTGTTACTTTATCATAGAAATCACGAGAAGTATTTTCCACTACAGTGATTCGATTTGGAAATCGCTAATCGCAAATCGCAATCGCTTGCTGGAGCGATTTTTACAATGATAATGCAGTGCAAATGAAAATCACAAATCGCAATCGCATAACAGAATTAATGAAAAATCGTAATCGCAATCGCTGGCGTTTGTGATTTGTGATTGCGATTGCTAGTGGAAAAGGGCCCTTAAAGTGGGCCTGAACTCTTTTGCACAGGACAAAGGGAAAACAGAGAAATGCACCCTGTATGTATTTAGAGAGTTTAGTCCATTTAATTATGCCTCATTTGTGTCTAATCACAAGTTGTAATGTGATCTTACCCTGTGTCACCTGACTGCCATGGCAGAGTATTGTGTATCTTTTAGAGGTTCTAAATTCAGATCTGCTTTAAAAAGTAAAACGTTTGTGAAATTTTAAAACATTCAGTATGAAACAGGTTATTTTTGTTCTCTCTCTCTCTCTCTCTCTCTCTCTCTCTCTTTGTATTTGTTTTCCTCACTTCTAGCAGTTTACATGAGGAGCTGGTGGCTATCCCCACAATGCACTACTGCACCCCTTAAAGAGGAACTGTCACGAAAATCTTAAAATTTAAAACACATACAAATAAGAAGTATGTTTCTTCCTGAATGAAATGAGCCATAAATTACTTCTCTCAGATGTTGCTGGCATTTACAATAAGTAGTAGAAATCTGACATTACTGACAGGTTTTGGGCTAGTCCATGTCTCCATAGGGTATTCTCAGCATGGCCTTTATTCTTTATAAAGACATTCCCTGAAAAAGATTTATACAAAGATGCTGACCAGCTCTCTGCTCACCGCACACTTTTTTGGCAGTTGGACGGAGCAACTGCCATTCACTAAGTGCATTCTGAAAATAAAGAAATCCCTGTGAACCCCCCATGAGGAATGGGCTAGTCCAAAACCTGTCGGTTCTGTCAGATTTCTACTACCTACTGTAAGTGACAGCAACATAGGAGAAAAGTAATTTGTGGCTCATTTTACTCTGGAAGAAACATACTTCTTAATTGTGTATGTTTACATGTATTTTACACTTTAATATTTTCACATGACAGAGGTCCTTTAAGACAGGGGCGTAACTACAAATCATGGGGACCCCAGCAAAGCTTTGATGGGACCCCCCAATGCCTTTCATATGAAAAATATGTTGTTTTATCATTCAAACCACACTGGTCCTTTCTATCCTGGTTCATTTTCCTTCATATTAACATTCTGAAAATTAGTAATATATCAATTTAAAGGACGGGAATAAAGTTTAGAGTCGATCAAATACATGTTTTAGTAGAGAAATATATATATTTACATAGAAAGAGAGACAACGTCCTGAAAGAGGGAAAAATGAGGAGGGAAGAGGGACAGAGAGACAGGGCTCCCAAAGAGGGACTCTCCCTCCAAAAGTGGGACAGTTGGGAGCTATGCGCTTGGTGACCCTCACAGCCTGGGGGCCCATCTTACAAGAGTCATACAACAAGTGTGACCATCAGGACCTTCACACCCATAACAAGTGCAGCCTCAAAAACACCTAATCTGGGGTATTAGAGCGAGGGAACATTAGCCATTTTTGGGACACCCACACTTCTGAGCTCACCTGCAACTGCAGAGGCTGCTCCTCTGTAATTATGCCCTTGCCTTATGGCTAGGTTAACAGTAAGCAATGTGTTGTGTTCAGGGCCGAATTTAGACTTTTTTCTGCCTGAGACAAACTTGTGAGGATGTGCCCCCTCCTCAGGCAGAACAACAGTGCCACCTCCTCCCTACTGCTGTGCAAGTCAAATGAAACACTGCTGCTCTCCTGCCTCCCCCTCCTCACTTCCTGTCAGACTCCTCTCACAGCACAACAAGCTGCTTTTCCCCAATGATGACCTCTTCACCGTCTCCTCCTCCTCTGACTGCATGCCGTCACAAAAATGCTGCCCCTGTAATCTCTGCACCTGATGCAAATGTTTTAACCTTGCTTCATGAGAGAACTGGCCCTGGTTGTGTTCCCTGTAACAGCAGGAATGGGAGGCAATGGATCAGGAATGTTGTGCTGCACATTATCCACACATTGCATTGCATACAATGAAGCATACAGTCAATGAAATGTACAGGTCCTTCTAAAAAAATTAGCATATTGTGATAAAGTTCATTATTTTCTGTAATGTACTGATACACATTAGACTTTCATATATTTTAGATTCATTACACACAACTGAAGTAGTTCAAGCCTTATATTGTTTTAATATTGATGATTTTGACATACAGCTCATGAAAACCCAAAATTCCTATCTCAAAAAATTAGCATATTTCATCCGACCAATAAAAGAAAAGTGTTTTTAAAACAAAAAAAGTCAACCTTCAAATAATTATGTTCAGTTATGCACTCAATACTTTGTCGGGAATCCTTTTGCAGAAATGACTGCTTCAATGCGGCGTGGCATGGAGGCAATCAGCCTGTGGCACTGCTCAGGAGTTATGGAGGCCCAGGATGCTTCGATAGTGGCCTTAAGCTCATCCAGAATGTTGGGTCTTGCGTCTCTCAACTTTCTCTTCACAATATCCCACAGATTCTCTATGGGGTTCAGGTCAGGAGAGTTGGCAGGCCAATTGAGCACAGTAATACCATGGTCAGTAAACCATTTACCAGTGGTTTTGGCACTGTGAGCAGGTGCCAGGTCGTGCTGAAAAATGAAATCTTCATCTCCATAAAGCTTTTCAGAAAATGAAAGCATGAAGTTCTCCAAAATCTCCTGATAGCTAGCTGCATTGACCCTGCCCTTGATAAAACACAGTGGATCAACACCAGCAGCTGACATGGCACCCCAGATCATCACTGACTGTGGGTACTTGACACTGGACTTCAGCCATTTTGGCATTTCTCTCTCCCAGGTCTTCCTCCAGACTCTAGCACCTTGATTTCCGAATTACATGCAAAAGTTGCTTTCATCCGAAAAAAGTACTTTGGACCACTGAGCAACAGTCCAGTGCTGCTTCTCTGTAGCCCAGGTCAGGCGCTTCTGCCGCTTTTTCTGGTTCAAAAGTGGCTTGACCTGGGGAATGTGGCACCTGTAGCCCATTTCCTGCACACGCCTGTACACGGTGGCTCTGGATGTTTCTACTCTAGACTCAGTCCACTGCTTCCGCAGGTCCCCCAAGGTCTGGAATCGGTCCTTCTCCACAATCTTCCTCAGGGTCCGGTCACCTCTTCTTGTTGTGCAGCGTTTTCTGCCACACTTTTCCTTCCCACAGACTTCCCACTGAGGTGCCTTGATACAGCACTCTGGGAACAGCCTATTAGTTCAGAAATTTCTTTTTGTGTTTTACCCTCTTGCTTGAGGGTGTCAATGATGACCTTCTGGACAGCAGTCAGATCGGCAGTCTTACCCATGATTGCGGTTTTGAGTAATGAACCAGGCTGGGAGTTTTTAAAAGCCTCAGGAATCTTTTGCAGGTATTTAGAGTTAATTAGTTGATTCAGATGATTAGGTTAATAGCTCGTTTAGAGAACCTTTTCATGATATGCTAATTTTTTGAGATAGGAATCTTGGGTTTTCATGAGCTGTATGCCAAAATCATCAATATTAAAACAATAACAGGCTTGAACTACTTCAGTTGTGTGTAATGAATCTAAAATGTATGAAAGTCTAATGTTTATCAGTACATTACAGAAAATAATGAACTTTATCACAATATGCTAATTTTTTGAGAAGGACCTGTATGCTTCTATGTCACTTCTGGTAACATGCACAGTTTGTGGCAATGTAATGCTTTACAACATTGCATACAAAGCAGCCATTACACTGCACTTCAATGCACCACTATGAACATAGCGTTATTCTTGCACAACAGCCAATTATCTAAGTGTAATAGAAAATATGCTGACCCTGCTGGGGAGCTTGGCAGCAAGTAATGTTTAGAGATGGCCCGAACCTCCGATTTTAGGTTCGCGAACCGGGTTCGCAAACCTCCCGCAAAATTTCGGTTGGCACAAACTTTCGTGAACCGCAATAGACTTGAATGGGGAGGCAAACTTTGAAAACTAGAAAAATTTATGCTGGCCACAAAAGTGATGGAAAAGATATATCAAGGGGTCTAAAACCTGGAGGGGGGCATGGCGGAGTGGTATACATGCCAAAAGTCCCGGAGAAAAATCTGGATGTGACGCAAAGCAGCGTTTTAAGGGCAGCTTGCATGCTAAATTGGACGCCGAAAGTGCTTTAAAACATCTTGCATGGGTATACATCAATCAGGGAGTGTAATTAGAGTACTGCTTCACACTGACACACCAAACTCACTGTGTAACGCACCGCAAACAGCTGTTTGCGTAGTGACGGCCGTGCTGGACTGGTGCACACCATGGCCAGAGTGCAGGCCGTGGCGGTTTTCAAGCCCATATGGTCGCCGGGCTGTGGTAGCTCAATGATAGCACAACAGTGACTGTCCAGCTGATCAAATTTGGTCTGTCCACAATGAAGCAACGACCTTATTATCTTTGGTGTGCCACCCCCGAGACACTCATATAGCCGGCGGTCATTGCTTCATTGTTTTTACGCAAGCTTCTTCACCGTGGCAAGGTAATGATCACGAAGGGGAATGGGCACATGTACATGCCTTTTGTTTTGTTGTTGCAGCCACAGTACAGCCAGAAAAATTAGGCAAGCATGTACACGCACCAGAAAAATTATTATAGCGGCAGCTGCTAACAGTGGCCTAAAAAATTCAGGAATCCGCCTGGAGTCCTGGACCCTGTTTGTGGTGGCGGAGAACGCAGTCAAGCGGCCTGTGGGCAGAGGTGCTGTGTGGGGAGCGACTTAGTCTTGGGGCAGGCAGCCAGTCACACGGCATGCAGGCAGAGATGCTGTTTGTGGGGACTGACTTTGTCTTCGGGCGGGCAGTAGCCCTCCGGGATCCATGCCTCATTCATTTTGATAAAGGTGAGGTACTGAACACTTTTGTGACTTAGGCGACTTCTCTTCTCAGTGACAATGCCTCCAGCTGTGCTGAAGGTCCTTTCTGACAGGACGCTTGCGGCAGGGTAAGACAGAAGTTGGATTGCAAATTGGGACAGCTCTGGCCACAGGTCAAGCCTGCGCACCCAGTTAGTGTTGGGCGAACATCTAGATGTTCGGGTTCGGGCCGAACAGGCCGAACATGGCCGCGATGTTCGGGTGTTCGACCCGAACTCCGAACATAATGGAAGTCAATGGGAACCCGAACTTTCGTGCTTTGTAAAGCCTCCTTACATGCTACATACCCCAAATTTACAGGGTATGTGCACCTTGGGAGTGGGTACAAGAGGAAAAAAAATGTAGCAAAAAGAGCTTATAGTTTTTGAGAAAATCGATTTTAAAGTTTCAAAGGGAAAACTGTCTTTTAAATGCGGGAAATGTCTGTTTTCTTTGCACAGGTAAAATGCATTTTGTCCCCATGCAGTCATAAATGTAATAAAGATGAGAGGTTCCAGGAAAAGGGACCGGCAACGCTAACCCAGCAGCAGCACACAGGATGGAAGAGGAGGCGCAGGAGGAGAAGGCCCCGCTTTCAGGCGCAACTCAGGCCTTGCATCAGGACAAAAAAATGCGTGCGCAAAGCAATGCAATGAGTAGTTTTCAGGACACAATGGGCTATTCGGAGGAGCTATTCCCACCCCCACAATCTTCTACCTGTGAAAGGTCAATGGAACAGCCACAAATGTTGTGCCCGGATTCACAACCTTTTTCTGTGGAAAATGCACCTCGCACTGAAATGCAAGGCGAGGCCGAGGATGAACATGACGTCAACAACTCAACATGACGCAAAATGGGGGCGAAACAGAAAGTTGCATTCAATGTTTTGAAGGCCTTAATTGCCTCCGGTGGCCAGTTAGATGCATCATTCATCACACCCAAATCCCAGAACAATGTGTGCAGGAATTTGAATCGCAGGAGGTGTACCGAGATCATCTGGACAAGTGACCAAGTGACCAAGTGACAAGTGACAAAGTGAAAAGTGACAAAGTGACCAGTGACAAAGTGACAAAATGACAAAGTGACCAGTGACAAAGTGACAAAGTGACAAAATGACAAAGTGACAAAATGACAAAGTGACCAGTGACAAAGTGACAAGTGAGAGGTTGTTCTGGAGAGCTCTACTCCACTGCACACAGTCACATATGAGGAGAGGTCTCGTCGGGACTGCTGATCCTCCTCAGCTTGCTCGAAGCCTTGAGGGTTCCTGAAGATCCTCTGCTTGGAGTTCGCCGGGGTTCAGCTTGGTGTCGGGGTCGGCGGCGTCCTCCTCACTCCAACGTGGCAGATCTTCTGTTGAAGGGAAAAAAACAAAACATTTTTTAAAGTCCAGTACCGCTTCTGAAGGACTCACCAAGAGATGCAGGAGCGCTTCAATCTAGCGCACCATCGCTCGCTGGGTGATGTCCCTCCCTACGCGCTGGAATTCTACGCTGCACATGCTAGCACGCTTTTGCGCAGTGCCGAGGCGCATTCCATCAGCTAGCTACCAAGCTTCTGTGGATCTGATTGGGCCACCATGTTGGACCTCTGCCAAGTCCTCCAAAATTTTCAGCAATCCACGTTGCTTGTGACTGAGCAGTGACAACTCTACAGTCAGCATTACAATACCACTGCTGTGTTTACTGAAGAAATCAATGTTGAAGATGGAAACCGCTGGCATGATGCAAGTGGGGGAATCTGAAGATGAAAACGATCAGCGTGATGATACCAAGATCAGGCAATCTGCCTCAGGAAACGCTGGTCCCAGCTATGACAAAGAACAGGACGAGGAACAGCTGGAGTTGGAGCAGGAATTGGATGCCCCCACTGCCGAGGGACAGAGCGGTGCACGTTGGACTTCCACAATTTAGCAGGAATGGACAGCAGAAGAGGAAGAAAGTGATGCTGGTGACGAATATGGTGCATCACAACAATCACAATGCTCACAAGAACATGAAGACAGAGGAGTCTGGCAGGACTCTCTGGCACACATGGCTCAATTCATGCTAGACTGCATTGAACGCGGCCCGCGCATTATTCACTATTCATTATTATTCATTATTCTGGACAACACCAATTACTGGGTTTATACCCAGTTTATACAAACACAATGTTAAAAAACTGATTGAAGAAAGTGTCAGACAGGTCAAAAATGGAACAATTCCAGCAGGCCCTTGAGGATGGAGACTTTAGAGAGGAGATTGACATCCTCCTCCTTCTCTAGCCAGTTGTACGCCGACAGACTGACTTCAGCAAACCCAGGAGGACCAGGAGGGCAGCAAAGAACACAAGCTGCTGCTAGTGCCCAAAAGGGAATGGTATTAGCAGTGTCCTTGGAGTGGGAACATTTTCTGACACCCATGCAGCAGCCCACAGAACAGCAATCGGGCAGTTCCACGTCCTCCAACACCGATCGCCTAGAGAAGATGGTCAAGGACTACATGGCAGATGGCGTAGCTGTGTAGAACAATCCATCTGCAGACAGACGGTGAGTGTGACAGCACAGAAGGACCATGGCAACTCACTCATAGTACCACAGTTTGATAGTGCTGCCCAAAAAATTATATGGATCCGTGGACCCGGGCAGTACTGGGAACGCAGATTTTAGTACCTAAACACACGATACAACATGTTTTCTGGGTTCGGACTCTGAGGCACATACAGATGGTCCAGATCATCATCCTCATCATACAACTCTTCTCCTGAGTCTGACCCACCCACCACCTCTGCCACCCCAACATCCCCAGACACAGACCCCTCATCGTCCTCAACATTAACTTGGGATGCTGGCCTGAGCCCGACCTCCTCCTCCACATCAGGCCCCATCATCTCCTCAATGGCAGCCCTCAATAATCGCTCTGGCGCCGGACCGATGGACACAACGTTCTCCCCCGGGGAGGGCTGCTGCTGACCACTGGCTGCTGGGGTGGATGTTATAGCTTGCATGGGGCGTTGGCTGTTGCTGTTGTTGGGAGTGCTGCTCACAGCGGAGGTCTCTGAGGAACTCATGGTAAGCTCATATAGTGGTTGACGGTGAGTGGAGTATTACTGATCCCAGCAATATACACACTGACTGGCAGAGTACGCAATGCTATATAGTGGTTGACGGTGAGTGAAGTACTACAGATCCCAGCAATATACACAGTGACTGGCAGTACAATGGTATGGGTGGGTGAGCAGAGTACTACAGATCCCAGCAATGCTATATAGTAATAGGGTGACTGAGTGAGCGGCAGTGTACTACTGATCCCAGCAATATTATACACACTGATTGGCAGAGTACGCAATGCTATATAGTAATGGGGTGACTGAGCGCCGGTGTACTAACGATCCCAGCAATATTATATACACTCAGTGGTAGAGTACACAATGCTATATAGTAATGGGGTGACTGTCTGAGCGCCGGTGTACTAACGATCCCAGCAATATTATATACACTGAGTGGCAGAGTACGCAATGCTAAGTAGCAATGGGGTGACTGAGCGTTGGTGTACTACAGATCCCAGCAATATATACACTGATTGGCAGAGTACACAATGCTAAATAATAATGGGGTGACTGAGTGTTGGTGTACTACAGATCCCATCAATATATACACTGATTGGCAGAGTACAGAATGCTAAATAGCAATGGGGTGACTGAGCGTTGGTGTACTACAGATCCCAGTAATATATATACACTGATTGGCAGCGTACACAATTCTTTATATAGTAATGGAGTGACTGAGCGTTGGTGTACTACAGATCCCAGTAATATATATACACTGATTGGCAGCGTACACAATGCTTTATATAGTAATGGAGTGACTGAGCGTTGGTGCACTACAGATCCCAGCTATATATACACTGATTGGCAGCGTACACAATGCTTTATATAGTAATGGAGTGACTGAGCGTTGGTGTACTACAGATCCCAGTAATACTGTATATATACACTGATTGGCAGCGCACACAATGCTTTATATAGTAATGGAGTGACTGAGCGTTGGTGCACTACAGATCGCAGCAATATATACACTGATTGGCAGAGTACAGAATGCTAAATAGCAATGGGGTGACTGAGCGTTGGTGTACTACAGATCCCAGCTATATATACACTGATTGGCAGAGTACAGAATGCTAAATAGTAATGGGGTGACTGAGCGCCGGTGTACTACTGAACGCAGCAGCACACACACTGACTGGGGGGGGGACCCTGGCTAGCCTGGCTGGAGAGCGAGAGAGACTCTATCTAACCTGCCTGCCTACCCAAAGCTAATCCCACAGACAAATGACGGGGAAATGACGTGGATCGGGTATTTATTTACCCGATACACGTGACCCGTTCGGCCAATCAGAGCGCGTTCGGGCCGAACCACGTGACCCGTTCGGCTAATCACAGCACTAGCCAAATGTTCGGGGGACCGTTCGGCCATGCGCTCGCAGTTCGGCAATATGGCCGAGCTTTTGCCCGAACACCATGAGGTGTTCGGCGGAGCCCGAACACCAAAATGTCCGTGCAAATCCGAACAGTGGCGAACACTGTTCGCCCAACACTACACCCAGTAGTCCAAGGGTTCATCGCTGCTCACAGTGTCTACATCCACACTTAAGGCCAGGTAGTCGGCTATCTGCAAGTCCAGGCATTGGTGGAGGGTGGATTCGGAAGCGCTAAGGCGAGGCATTGGACTAAAGAATGTCCGCATGTCCGACATCACCATGAGATCGCTGGAGCGTCCTGTCCTTGCCTCCTCACTCTCTTCACTCTCCTCTTCACTCGGCACTCTCCAGGAAGTAAGTGTACGGGATCAAGTCACTGATGGTGCCTTCACTGTGACTCACCAGGTCGGTCACCTCCTCAAACGGCCGCATGAGCCTGCATGCATTTCGCATCAGTGTCCAGTTCGGGGGCCAGAACATCCCCATCTCCCCAGATTGTGTCCTTTTGTATAGGTACTGGTTGACGGCTTTCTCCTGTTCTAGCAGGTGAGAGAACATGACCAGGGTCGAATTCCAGCAAGGCTATCACATATCAAGCGTCTCACCGGCAACTTGTTTCTCCGCTGATTGTCCGCAAAGCGTGCCATGGTCGTGTAAGACCGCCTGAAATGCCCACACAACTTCCTGGTCTGCTTCAGGATGTCCTCTAAGCCTGGGTACTTTGACACAAATCTTTGAATGACTAGATTCAGCACATGTGCTATGAGGGTTACATGTGTCAGCTTTCCCAAATTCAAAGCAGAAAGGAGATTACCTGCCGTTGTCACACACCACGTTGCCGATCTCCAGCTGGTGCGGGGTCAGCCACTGATCCACCTGTTTGTTAAGAGCAGCCAGGAGAGCTGGTCCAGTGTGACTCTCCGCTTTGAGGCAAGACATGTCTAAGATGGTGTGACACCATTGTACCTGGCATGCAGCATAGGCCCTGGGAGGATGGGGCTGTGTAGCTGGAGAGGAGATTGCAGCACCAGTGGAGTTGAACTGCCACTCAGCCAAGGAGGAGGAGGAGGACGACAGTGAAGAGGTTGTGACTGTGAAGGTGCAAGGGAGAAAGCGGTTGAAGATGCTACACCTGAAGGAGGAAGAGGAGAAGGAGGGTGGCTTTTCTTTTATGTGCTGCTTTTGCTCAGGTGCTCTTCCCATTGCAGTTTGTGCCTTTTCTCCATGTGCCTTCATAAGGCACTTGTCCCTACCTGAGTGTTGGCCTTTCCACGGCTCAATTTTTGGAGGCAGAGACAACAGATGGCATTGCTCTGATCTGAGGCAGACACATTAAAAAATGTCCACACCGCTGAGCCCCCCCTGGGGTGATGGCACTATGGTGGCATCAGCAGCTGACAATGAAGGGCATGTTGGCTGGCTGTCTATAGGTGGCGATACATGGCGCCGGACACTGCCACCAGCTGTTTCTGATGACGAGCTCCCCCTGCTTCTTTCAGCAACTCGTCTCCTTCTACTCCTCTCTGACTCCCCCTCTTAAATGTCACCCTGTTCATCTCCTCTATTGGGAACATACGTGGGATCCGTATCATCGTCATCATCATAATCATCCTGCCCAGCTTTGCTTGCCTCAGACACCTCAAAACTGCACCAACAGCAGGTACTTCATCATCTTCACACGTTACATCCATACTGTCACTGCCTAACTCAGACATATGAGGTGGTGTAACTTGCTTAGTGCCTTCATCTGGTTGTAACAATAATGGCTGTGAATCAGTTTATTCCTCACCAATTAACTCCTGCGAACTGTCAAATGCAGTGGATGTGGTGCTTGTAGTAGCGCTGCGGAAGATGAGGTGTTCTGTGTTAAATAGTCAACCACGTCCTGACAATCTTGGGAGTTGATGGGACGTGCCTTCTTCTGAGCAACACGACCTCGCACAGATCTGCCTGGTGACCTTCCTCTGGGTCTGCCTCTACCTCTGCCTGTTTTGTCCTTTGTGTCCATATTGGGGAGGATGAAGTGAAAGGTATGCACTGACTTGACTAATACAATGTGCAGTCACACAGGTGCAGTTAACAGGTATGCATGGAGTGGTATATCACACTGCGTGGACTCACGTAGGTAGGTGGGTGCACTGAACACAACAGGTAGGTATATGCAGTGATGAGGTGGGTGCACTGAACACAACAGGTAGGTAAATGCAGTGATGGGTATTACAATGTGCACCTGTCACACACAGACAGGTAGCGGACAGGCACAGTGACATTGCGTGCGTTCACGTAGGTAGGGGGGTGCAGTGTGAACAACAGGTAGGTAGGTATATGCAGTACTGGGTATTACAATGTGCACCTGTCACACACACACAGACAGGTAGCAGACAGGCACAGTGACACTGCGTGCGCTCACGTAGGTAGGTGGGTGCACTGTGAACAACAGGTAGGTAGGTATATGCAGTACTGGGTATTACAATGTGCACCTGTCACACACAGGTCGTTTTGGCACCGCAGGAGGTGTCGCGTAAGCTATGGGACAAGGCGGTGGTTCCATGGGGGTGGTTTTGGCACCGCAGGAGGTGTCGCCTAAGCTATGGGACCTGGTGGTGGTTCCATGGCGGTCATTTTGGCGCCACAGGAGGTGTCGCGTAAGCTATGGGACCTGGCGGTGGTTCCATGGTGGTGGTTTTAGCACCACAGGAGGTGTCGCCTAAGCTATGGGACCTGGCGGTGGTTCCATTTTGGCGCCGCAGGAGGTGTTGCGTAAGCTATGGGACCTGGCGGTGGTCCCATGGCGGTGGTTTTTGTCCCGCAGGAGGTGTCGCGTAAGCTATGAGACCTGTACAAAATGGTTGGGATAGGTGAGATAGCTAGGGAGCTGGTTGCTAACATAGGATTGATTGGGTTTTGTTAACACTGTAATTGGTGCTGAAATAATTCCGATTTTCAAGCAGAAATCCGTTTGGGTGGTTTTTGTAAGCCTCTGATTGGTGCAGAAATTCCTATTTTCATGAAGAAATCCTGTTGTTTTCACTTTAAACTTCTTCTAGGGGCATCCTTGTTATGGCTTACAAAATTCCGCATCGCCAGAATTACGCATCGTTCCGCGGAATTTCCGCTATAGCGCTAAGGCAATTCCAATCCGATGCAACGGAATGGAATCACTAAATTCTGTCCGGAATCGTGGAAAAATGAATTCCGCGGAACACGGTGAGCATCCCTAGTAGGTAGGTGGGTGCATTGTGAACAGCAGGTAGGTAGGTATATGCAGTAATGGGTATTGGAATGTGCACTTGTCACACACACACACACACACACACACACAGACAGGTAGCGGACAGGCACAGTGACACTGCGTGCGCTCAACTCATGTAAGTAGTTGGGTGCACTGTGAACAACAAGTAGGTAGGTATATGCAGTAATGGATATTACAATGTGCACCTGTCACACACACACAGACAGGTAGCAGACAGGCACAGTGACACTGCGTGCGCTCAGCTCACGTAGGTAGGTGGGTGCACTGTGAACACCAGGTAGGTAGGTATATGCAGTAATGGGTATTACAAAGTGCACCTGTCACACACAGGTAGTCACTGAATGTGCTGGGCCTGGCAGTGGCACACACACAGTATAAATTATCAAGGCTGTCTATGCAACACAAGTGTCAGTGGGACACACAGAAAAAAAATAGATCACAAGAACAAGATTAGCTCTCAAAAGAGCTGTTGTGGGGGGGCTATTTTAGCAATAAGAATCAGCAAGGAGCAAGCTAACAAGCCTACAAGAGCCTAACTAATCTTTCCCTATGAGAGAGTCTGCAGCAGTGCTTTTTTGCACTGCGCATGTGCAGGGACAGACGCATAGACACTGAGCAATGAGCCGGAGGAGGACGGGGCCAGAAGGGGCGGGCGGGCGTGCGTGTGCGCGCGGCAGGCGCGTGTGTTCGGCGTGCCAGCGTGCGTCGGGCGAGCGTGCAGCGGACACGTGCATGCGCGCGGTGGTATTAGTGACAGACCTAACCCATTTGTAAACGGATAAGTCACTAGTTTACTGATAATTTTACTATGATCTGGCTAGCTCACAAGAGTTGTTTCTTTTTGTAGCGTGCTTTTCTGGATATGCTTTACTGTACTTCTATTTATTTGTTTATCTCCTTTCCTTTTTATATGCGATCCTTTCCTTATATGCAATTTTTTTGATTGTACCATTGACATTTTATTTCTGTAATGCTTTGATACTCTACATAACAAACAGAAAGTAAAAAAAAAACCTTGGCCCATATGCAATTCACTTTTTCTCTTACGTTTTCTCCTAGATGATATCTTTAAACTTGTCAATAAAATGCCTTGTAAGCCCCTAGAAGGCAATTTGGATAGTAATTTTTCACCTACTGTTTGGTAATTTTCCAGTTGAAAATGCTGGAAAGTTGTCTTAAATAGAAGATGAAAAATGATTTCCTAGGAGAAAACTCAGTAGAAAAAGTGTATTACATATGGGCCCTTGTCCCATATGCAATTTCCCTTTTCTCCCAAGTTTTCTCCTAGGAGATAATTTTTCATCCCTTGTTTAAAAGAACTTTACAGCACTTTTCAACTGAAAAGGTACTGAAAAGTACCGTATATACTCGCATATAGGCCGAATTTGTCAGCACAAAAAATGTGCTGAAAAGTCACCCCCTCGGCCTATATGTGAGTCACCTGCCTGTTTCTGTGGTGGGGGTGTGCGGACTGACCTTATGCTGAGTGCAGAGGACGGGGGAATGCAGGGATTATGCAGAGCAGGCTTGCGGTGCCTGCAGCGACATGCTTCCCAGCTGATCAGGGCAGAGGAGAGCGCATGGAGAACAGCTGATGAGAAGGAGCGATCACAAGTCCGGCGAAGATCAGAGCAGCAGCCTCCGGATACCAGGGGAGATCAAAGCAACATCGGTCAGATGCCCGGCGGGAGAGCAGAGAAGGAGCGATTTATGTCCACCCTGATTCACAGCAGGAGTGCTCCTCTGCGTACATAATCTTGCGCTTCCTGCTGTCTCCGCATCTTGTGAGCCCATTGGCTATTTACCCAGCCAATAGGCTCACATGGTTTTTCACTCTCAAATGATGATGTCCTTCCATGCAGAGCAGGGTGGTTCCCAGAGTAGTGTTGACATCAAAATGCTTTAGCAGGACTACTAGACTTGCTAACCAATGAAGAAACTTTCCCATAACACTTTGTATTTACAAGTCTCCAAGAGGTATTTATGGGCTTGGTACTGGTGGTTTGTGTATGGGCAAGAGATTTGCTACACTCAGTTGCTTCTCTCAGCATCACAAAGTTAAAGTGAAACAAAGAAAAGTGAGGGGGGTGGGAGGGTAAATGTTGGGGGGGGGGGGTTGGCTTATATGCGAGTCGGCTTATATGCGATTATATACGGTACGGTAGGTGAAAAAGTTCTATCAAAATTACTTTGAGTATGTTCTTTCTTTCTGGTGGCTTAAAGGGCATTTTATTGACAAGTTTAAAAACATCACCTAGGAGAAAACTCAGGAGAAAAAGTGAATTGCGTATGGGTCAAGAAATTATCAGAAAACAATTTACATGTCACATCCTATTACAGATCGGAGAGTATGGTAATACAAGATGCTGGGGTCCTGTATAAAGAGGCTGTGGGTTGCTCCCACTTGGTTGCTTTAGGTCATATGACTAAATTTGTAAAACATTATTATTAGCTGTGAATGTTTTGCTTGAGACAAATATGGTTTATTGCTCTAGATATCCAGATAATGTTTAATTTAACAATACCTTTAAAGTGACTCTGTAACAAAAATTACAACGTTTTTTCTACCATCCTACAAGTTCCTAAACCTATTCTAATGTGTTCTGGCTCACTGCAGCACTTTGTACTATCACTAGAGTTGGGCCGAACGGTTCGCCTGCGAACGGTTCCATGCGAACTTCAGTGGTTCGCGTTCGCGTCCCGCAGGCGAACCTTTGCGGAAGTTCGGTTCGCCCCATAATGCACATGGAGGGTCAACTTTGACCCTCTACATCACAGTCAGCAGGCCCAGTGTAGCCAATTAGGCTACACTAGCCCCTGGAGCCCCACCCCCCCTTATATAAGGCAGGCAGCGGCGGCCATTACGGTCACTCGTGTGCTGCCTGCGTTAGTGAGAGTAGGGCGAGCTGCTGCAGACTGTCTCTCAGGGAAAGATTAGTTAGGCTTAACTTGTTCCTGTCTGGCTGCATACCTGTTCTGTGAACCCACCACTGCATACCTGTGCTGTGAACCCACCACTGCATACCTGTGCTGTGAACCCACCACTGCATACCTGTGCTGTGAACCCACCACTGCATACCTGTGCTGTGAACCCACCACTGCATACCTGTGCTGTGAACCCACCACTGCATACCTGTGCTGTGAACCCACCACTGCATACCTGTGCTGTGAACCCACCACTGCATACCTGTTCAGTGAACCTGCCACTGCATACCTGTTCTGTTCAGTGGACCCGCCACTGTATACCTGTTCATTGAACCCACCACTGCATACCTGTGCTGTGAACCCACCACTGCATACCTGTTCTGTGAACCCACCACTGCATACCTGTTCAGTGAACCCGCCACTGCATACCTGTTCTGTTCAGTGGACCCGCCACTGTATACCTGTTCAGTGAACCCGCCACTGCATACCTGTTCTGTTCAGTGGACCCGCCACTGTATACCTGTTCAGTGAACCCACCACTGCATACCTGTGCTGTGAACCCACCACTGCATACCTGTTCTGTGAACCCACCACTGCATACCTGTTCAGTGAACCCGCCACTGCATACCTGTTCTGTTCAGTGGACCCGCCACTGTATACCTGTTCAGTGAACCCGCCACTGCATACCTGTTCTGTTCAGTGGACCCACCACTGTATACCTGTTCAGTGAACCCGCCACTGCATACCTGTTGTGTTCAGTGAACCTGTCACTGCATACCTGTTCTGTGAACCCGCCACTGTATACCTGTTCTGTTTAGTGAACCCGCCACTGTATACCTGTTCTGTTTAGTGAACCCGCCACTGCATACCTGTTCTGTTCAGTGGACCCGCCACTGTATACCTGTTCTGTTTAGTGAACCCGCCACTGTATACCTGTTCTGTTTAGTGAACCCGCCACTGCATACCTGTTCTGTTCAGTGGACCCGCCACTGTATACCTGTTCAGTGAACCCGCCACTGCATACCTGTTGTGTTCAGTAAACCTGCCACTGCATACCTGTTCTGTGAACCCGCCACTGTATACCTGTTCTGTTTAGTGAACCCGCCACTGTATACCTGTTCTGTTTAGTGAACCCGCCACTGCATACCTGTTCTGTTCAGTGGACCCGCCACTGTATACCTGTTCAGTGAACCCGCCACTGCATACCTGTTCTGTTTAGTGAACCCGCCACTGTATACCTGTTCTGTTTAGTGAACCCGCCACTGCATACCTGTTCTCTTCAGTGGACCCGCCACTGTATACCTGTTCAGTGAACCCGCCACTGTATACCTGTTCTGTTTAGTGAACCCGCCACTGCATACCTGTTCTGTTCAGTGGACCCGCCACTGTATACCTGTTCAGTGAACCCGCCACTGCATACCTGTTGTGTTCAGTGAACCTGCCACTGCATACCTGTTCTGTGAACCCGCCACTGTATACCTGTTCTGTTTAGTGAACCCGCCACTGCATACCTGTTCTGTTCAGTGGACCCGCCACTGTATACCTGTTCAGTGAACCCGCCACTGTATACCTGTTCTGTTTAGTGAACCCGCCACTGCATACCTGTTCTGTTCAGTGGACCCGCCACTGTATACCTGTTCAGTGAACCCGCCACTGCATACCTGTTGTGTTCAGTGAACCTGCCACTGCATACCTGTTCTGTGAACCCGCCACTGTATACCTGTTCTGTTTAGTGAACCCGCCACTGTATACCTGTTCTGTTTAGTGAACCCGCCACTGTATACCTGTTCTGTTTAGTGAACCCGCCACTGCATACCTGTTCTGTTCAGTGGACCCGCCACTGTATACCTGTTCAGTGAACCCGCCACTGCATACCTGTTGTGTTCAGTGAACCTGCCACTGCATACCTGTTCTGTGAACCCGCCACTGTATACCTGTTCTGTTTAGTAAACCCGCCACTGTATACCTTTTCTGTTTAGTGAACCCGCCACTGCATACCTGTTCTGTTCAGTGGACCCGCCACTGTATACCTGTTCTGTTTAGTGAACCCGACACTATATACCTGTTCTGTTTAGTGAACCCGCCACTGCATACCTGTTCTGTTCAGTGGACCCGCCACTGTATACCTGTTCAGTGAACCCGCCACTGCATACCTGTTGTGTTCAGTGAACCTGCCACTGCATACCTGTTCTGTGAACCCGCCACTGTATACCTGTTCTGTTTAGTGAACCCGCCACTGTATACCTGTTCTGTTTAGTGAACCCGCCACTGCATACCTGTTCTGTTCAGTGGACCCGCCACTGTATACCTGTTCAGTGAACCCGCCACTGCATACCTGTTCTGTTTAGTGAACCCGCCACTGTATACCTGTTCTGTTTAGTGAACCCGCCACTGCATACCTGTTCAGTTCAGTGGACCCGCCACTGTATACCTGTTCAGTGAACCCGCCACTGTATACCTGTTCTGTTTAGTGAACCCGCCACTGCATACCTGTTCTGTTCAGTGGACCCGCCACTGTATACCTGTTCAGTGAACCCGCCACTGCATACCTGTTGTGTTCAGTGAACCTGCCACTGCATACCTGTTCTGTGAACCCGCCACTGTATACCTGTTCTGTTTAGTGAACCCGCCACTGCATACCTGTTCTGTTCAGTGGACCCGCCACTGTATACCTGTTCAGTGAACCCGCCACTGTATACCTGTTCTGTTTAGTGAACCCGCCACTGCATACCTGTTCTGTTCAGTGGACCCGCCACTGTATACCTGTTCAGTGAACCCGCCACTGCATACCTGTTGTGTTCAGTGAACCTGCCACTGCATACCTGTTCTGTGAACCCGCCACTGTATACCTGTTCTGTTTAGTGAACCCGCCACTGTATACCTGTTCTGTTTAGTGAACCCGCCACTGTATACCTGTTCTGTTTAGTGAACCCGCCACTGCATACCTGTTCTGTTCAGTGGACCCGCCACTGTATACCTGTTCATTGAACCCGCCACTGCATACCTGTTGTGTTCAGTGAACCTGCCACTGCATACCTGTTCTGTGAACCCGCCACTGTATACCTGTTCTGTTTAGTGAACCCGCCACTGTATACCTTTTCTGTTTAGTGAACCCGCCACTGCATACCTGTTGTGTTCAGTGGACCCGCCACTGTATACCTGTTCAGTGAACCCGCCACTGCATACCTGTTGTGTTCAGTGAACCTGCCACTGCATACCTGTTCTGTGAACCCGCCACTGTATACCTGTTCTGTTTAGTGAACCCGCCACTGTATACCTGTTCTGTTTAGTGAACCTGCCACTGCATACCTGTTCTGTTCAGTAGACCCGCCACTGTATACCTGTTCAGTGAACCCGCCACTGCATACCTGTTGTGTTCAGTGAACCTGCCACTGCATACCTGTTCTGTGAACCCGCCACTGTATACCTGTTCTGTTTAGTGAACCCACCGCATCAGTGCGCATACCTGTGCAGTTAAGTGAACCCACCTACCTACGTGAGTGCACGCAGTGTGATATACCACTCCGTGCATACCCGATATGGACAAAACAGGTAGAGGAAGAGGTAGTGCCAGAGCCAGAGGAAGCGACCCGGCAGGTCTGCGCGAGGTCATGTAAATATAATTTCGTGTGGACCTGGCCCACAGTACAGTGCTCGGAAGAAGGCACGTCCCATCACCTCCCAAGATTGTCAGGACGTGGTTGAGTATTTAGCGACACAGAACACCTCATCTTGCTCAGCCACCAGCGCTACTACTAGCACCACTTCCGCTGCATTTGACACTTCGCAAGAATTATTTAGTGTTGAAATCACTGATGCACAGCCATTGTTGTTACAGCCAGATGAATTTTCACCAGCTAATATGTCTGAGTTACGCGGCAACACTATGGATGTAACGTGTCAGGAGGATGAAGGACCTACTGATGGTGCAAGTTTGGATTTGTCTGAGGCAAGCGAAGCTGGGCAGGATGACTACGATGATGACGGTAATAGGGATCCTCTGTATGTTCCCAATAGAGGAGATGAAGAGGGGGACAGTTCAGAGGGGGAGTCAGAGAGTAGTAGGAGGAGAGAAGTTGCTGAAAGAAGCTGGGGCAGCTCTTCGTCAGAAACAGCTGGTGGCAGAGTCCGGCACCATGTATCGCCACCTATGTACAGCCAGCCAACTTGCCCTTCAGCATCAGCTGCTGAGGTCCCCATAGTGCCCACATCCCAGGGTGGCTCAGCGGTGTGGAAATTTTTTAATGTGTGTGCCTCAGATCGGACCAAAGCCATCTGTTCGCTCTGCCAACAAAAATTGAGCCGTGGAAAGGCCAACACTCACGTAGGGACAAGTGCCTTACGAAGGCACCTGGAGAAAAGGCACAAACAGCAATGGGATGGCCACCTGAGCAAAAGCAGCAGCAGCACACAAAAGCAAAGCCACCCTCCTTCTCCTCTTCCTCCTCCATCAGGTGCATTATCTGCTTCTGCCGCTTTCTCCCTTCCACCTTCACAGGCACCCTCCTCCACTCCGCCTCTGCCCTTGAGCGGTTCCTGCTTCTCTGCCCACAGCAGCAGTCAGGTGTCCGTGAAGGAAATGTTTGAGCGGAAGAAGCCAATTTCGGCCAGTCACCCCCTTGCCCGGCGTCTGACAGCTGGCGTGGCGGAACTGTTAGCTCGGCAGCTGTTACCATACCGGCTGGTGGACTCTGAGGCCTTCCGTAAATTTGTGGCCATCGGAACACCGCAGTGGAAGATGCCAGGCCGCACTTATTTTTCGAGAAAGGCCATACCCCAACTGCACCGTGAAGTTGAGAGGCAAGTGGTGTCATCTCTTGCGAAGAGCGTTGGGTCAAGGGTACACCTGACCACGGATGCCTGGTCTGCCAAGCACGGGCAGGGCCGCTACATTACCTACACAGCCCATTGGGTCAACCTGGTGGTGAACGATGGCAAGCAGGGCGCAGCGGACCAAATTGTGACACCTCCACGGCTTGCAGGCAGGCCTCCTGCCACCTCCTCTCCTCCTGCTACATGCTCTTCGCTGTCCTCCTCCTCCTTGGCTGAGTGGCAGTTCTCCTCTCCAGCTACACAGCCCCAGCTCCGCAGGGCCTATGCTGCATGCCAGGTACGACGCTGTCACGCCATCTTAGACATGTCTTGTCTCAAAGCGGAGAGTCACACTGGAGCAGCTCTCCTGGCTGCTCTTAAGAAACAGGTGGATGAGTGGCTGACCCCGCACCACCTGGAGATAGGCAACGTGGTGTGCGACAACGGCAGCAATCTGCTTGCCGCTTTGCATATGGGGAAGCTGACACACATACCCTGCATGGCACATGTCATGAATCTAGTGGTTCAAAGATTTGTGGCAAAGTACCCTGGCTTAGCGAATGTCCTGAAGCAGGCCAGGAAGTTCTGTGGGCATTTGAGGCGGTCTTACACAGCCATGGCACGCTTTGCGGAAATTCAGCGCAAAAACAACATGCCGGTGAGACGCCTCATTTGCGATAGCCCGACTCGCTGGAACTCGACCCTGCTCATGTTCTCCCGCCTGCTAGAACAGAAGAAAGCCGTGACCCACTACCTCTACAACTACAGTAGAATGAAACAGTCTGGGAAGATGGGGATGTTCTGGCCCGACAACTGGACACTGATGGAAAATGCATGCAGGCTCATGCGGCCGTTTGAGGAGGTGACCAACCTGGTGAGCCGCAGTGAGGGCACCATCAGCGACTTAATTCCCTACGCTTACTTCTTGGAGCGTGCTGTGCGTAGAGTGGCGGATGAAGCTGTGAATGAGCGTGACCAGGAACCGTTACGGCAGGAACAGGCATGGGACCAATTTTCATCAGACCCAGCTGTTTCCTCAACACCTGCGGCAGCACAGAGGGGGAAGGAGGAGGAAGAAGAGAAGTTGTGTGCAGAAGACGAGTCAGACTCAGAGGATGATGAGCAAGGTGTTTCTTTGGGGGAGGAGGAGGAGGAGGAGGAGGGGACAGCGGCAGGAGAACAACCTCAGCAGGCATCGCAAGGGGCTTGTGCTGCTCAACCTTCCCGTGGTATTGTTCGCGGCTGGGGGGAGGAGGTTGACTTACCTGACGTCACTGAGGAAGAGCAAGAGGAGATGGAGGGTACTGGATCCGACTTTGTGCAGATGTCGTCTTTTATGCTGTCCTGCCTGTTGAGGGACCCCCGTATAAAAAACCTCAAGGGGAATGAGCTGTACTGGGTGGTCACACTACTAGACCCTCGGTACAGGCACAAAGTGGCGGACCTGTTACCAACTCACCGGAAGGTGGAAAGGATGCAGCACATGCAGAACCAGCTGTCAACTATGCTTTACAATGCCTTTAAGGGTGATGTGATGCACAACGCCAGCAAGGTACCACTGCCACTAATCCTCCTCCCGTGTCCACGCAGTCAAAGACAGGACGCTCCAGCGATCTCATGGTGATGTCGGACATGCGGACGTTCTTTAGTCCAACGCCTCGCCGTAGCCCTTCCGGATCCACCCTCCACCAACGCCTGGAACGGCAGGTAGCCGACTACCTGGCCTTAAGTGTGGATGTAGACACTGCTGTGAACAGCGATGAGGAACCCTTGAACTACTGGGTGCGCAGGCTTGACCTGTGGCCAGAACTGTCCCAATTTGCCATCCAACTTCTCTCCTGCCCTGCCGCAAGCGTCCTGTCAGAAAGGACCTTCAGCGCAGCTGGAGGCATTGTCACAGAGAAGAGAAGTCGCCTAAGTCACAAAAGTGTTAAGTACCTCACCTTTATCAAAATGAATGAGGCATGGATCCCGGAGGGCTGCTGCCCGCCCCAAGACTAAGTCAGTCCCCGCACACACAGCATCTCTGCCTGCACGCCGTGTGACTGGCTGCCTGGCCTGCCCCAAGAAGACTAAGTCGCTCCCAGTCCCTCCACACAGCATGTCTGCCTGCAGGCCGCTTGACTACCTTCTCCGCCACCACCAACAGGGTCCGGGACTCCAGGCGGATTGCTGAATTTTTTAGGCCGCTGCTAGCAGCGGCCGCTGTAATAATTTTTCTGGTGCGTGTACATGACTGCCTAATTTTTCTGGCTGCACTGCGGGCAGCTGCAACAACAAAAGAAAAGGCATGTACATGCGCCCATTCCCCTTCGTGATCATTACCTTGCCGTGGTGAAGGGGCTTGCGTATCACAATGAAGCAATGACCGGCGCCTAGATGAGTGTCTCGGGGGGCACACCCACGATAATAAGGTCGTTGCCTCATTGTGGTCAGACCAAATTTGATCAGCTGGACAGTCACTGTTCTGTCATTCAGCTACATCAGCCAGGCGACCATATGGGCTGTAAAGCCACCAAAACCTGCACTCTCGCCATGGTGCGCACCAGTCCAGCACGGCCGTCACTACACAAACAGCTGTTTGCGCTGCGTTACACGGTGAGTTTGGTGTGTCAGTGTGAAGCAGTACCTTAATTACACTACCTGATTGTTGTATACACATGCAAGATGTTTGAAAGCACTTTAGGCCTGTCATTTAGCATTCAATGTGATTTCTGCCCTTAAAACGCTGCTTTGCGTCAAATCCAGATTTTTCCCGGGGACTTTTGGCATGTATCCCACTCCGCCATGCCCCCCTCCAGGTGTTAGACCCCTTGAAACATCTTTTCCATCACTTTTGTGGCCAGCATAATTATTTTTTTTTTTTCAAAGTTCGCATCCCCATTGAAGTCTATTGCGGTTCGCGAACTTTAACGCGAACCGAACCTTCCGCGGAAGTTCGCGAACCAGGTTCGCGAACCTAAAATCGGAGGTTCGGCCCAACTCTAACTATCACGGTCTCTGTAATAAATCAATGTATTTTTCCCCTGTCAGACTTGTCGGCCTGTGTCTGGAAGGCTGCCAACTCTTCTGTGCTGGTCTGTTCCTCTATTGCACACGCCAGTGTGTGTTTTATTTACATAAGCCAGCAGCTTCTCTGCTATCTTATCAGTGATAGAAGAGAGCTGGATAAAAATCCTCCTCTGTTAGGCTGTGAAAGTAGCTGGCTGACACATACGGAGGGATTACAAACACAGGCACAGGCAGAGCTGTCTGCAGGAAGCCTGTAATGTTCAGTGCATGAGAGAAGAAGGGGACAGAAGGTAAACACACAAATGATGTTTTGAGATTCAAAAGGAAAGCTGTATACAGCCTGCTTGTGTATGGATGTATTTTCTATGAGTGGATATATTGTACATCAATCTACTTCCTGTTTTGGTGGCCATTTTGTTTGTTTTTAAAACTGTTTTTGACTACTTTTAATGCGGCGAGGAGCGGCGAAATTGTGACAGATGGTAATAGGAGATGTCCCCTAACGCACTGGTATGTTTACTTTTGTGCGATTTTAACAATACAGATTCTCTTTAACAGTGATCCAAACAAAGGCCCTTATTCAGTCCACTTTTTCTCCTAAGTTTTCTCATTGGTTGTATTTCCACAGCTTATCAATAAAATTACTTTTAAGCCACCTGTAAGCAGGAGAATAAGCAGTATAATTTGGCATTTTGCTGAAAAGTTATTTTAAACAGAAGATTAAAATCTCCTAGGAGACAACCAGGGATGGTCGTAGTCAGCCAACTTCGTAACGCTGGAACTACATGTAGTTTTACGCAATTATGCTTCGCCAAGCTACAGCTTCGAATCAAATATTCGCTTCGTATGCATTTCGTAGACTACGCATAAAAAATACGCAATTACGAGTAGTGCGAAGCGTTTGTAAGCATGCAACCGCACGCGGAAAATTAGATGCGAGTAACGGATTCGTAGTTCACTACGCAATACACATGTTAACTACGCATAGTGGGCATAAGCTACGCGTAGTGGTACTTCGCTACACGTAAATTCGTAAGCGTAGTTTTGAAACTTCACCTACAAACTACAATGCGTAAATTCGCACTGGCGTAGTTTCTGCTCATCCCTGGAAACAACTCAGGAGAGATAGTGAATTGATAAAATACAATGACTGGTTCCCTTGACACTTTTGTAAACTGTTACCTTGAATCAGAAAATGTTCTGATTCAATAATGACAGTACGGTGGCATAGTGGATAGCGCTCTCACCATGCAGCAATGAGTTACTGAATCCTAGTTCAGATCCCAGCTGGGACATTATCTGCATAGAATTTGTTTATTCTCCATGTGTCTGTGAGGGTTTCCTCTGGCCACTCCAAATTCTTGCCATATTTCAAAAACATACAGCTATGTAAAGGCTTCTCCCTCAAATTGGCCATAGACTATCATACACGACACCATGGATAAAAAAATGTCCCTAGACTACGATACACACACAAACATATGACTGTAGTATTGATTACATTGTAAGCCCCTCTGAGGAACAGTTAAGTGACAGAACAATATACTCTTTCTGTACAGCGCTGCGGAAGACATTGAGGCTACATAAATGCTAAATAATAATACCAGTGTTTTATGTTTCAAACACCTTTTCGGTTTACTCTCTATGAAAAGTACCGTATATACTCGACTACAAGTCGAGAAATTTAGGTCTGATCTACTTTTGTGAAGTGGGGGGGGGGGGGGCGACTTATACTCGCATCAGACCTAAATTTCTGACTTGTAGCAAAGTATCAAGTGTTCCCTCTGCTCTGCATCTGCTGCATTGTGCCACTGTAGTGCTGCCAGCCAGCCAGATTTTGCCCCCTCCTGCTCGTCAGATGCCTGGTCACCATAATGCAGCTCCCCCCCTGCAAGCTGCAGAATAGGCTGACCCCCGCTCTGACAGCACGTGATGTTCCAACAGCCGGCGGGGGTAGGAGCTTCTCAAAATCCCCGTTATACGTTTGTTCCTCCTTACTGCTCTAACCCCCGCTGGCCGTCGGGGTAGGAGACGATCATAAATCCTCAGTTCTGGCCACAGATCACTGTCCCGTTAGGCCCGGTTCACATTAGCGTTCCCTGTCCGGATTCGCCGGGCTGGATCCGGACCGTATACTGTACAGATGGAACGTACGTTCTGCATAGCAATGCAAAGGCTATGCAGACGTTCACACGTGTCCGTTCCGTACAGTACGGAGCCGGACCGGATCCGGACTCCGGACACTTTTCCAACATGCGCTATTTTTTGGGTCCGGATCTCCGGCCCACGCACCCGGACCGGAGCCGGACCTGAGCCTGACAGCACCATCCGGAACACAGAAACCAATGGGAAATGGAAGGCACAGAACACACTGCCTACAAACACCTGACGTTCTACCCCACTTTCTATGCGTATCCAAGCGGCCATTTCGGATGGGGACACATGGGCCAAGCATGTCTGGAGTGGAGCAGCAGTGACAGACGTGCTGGAGCTGTTTGGCAGAATGTCGGAGGTAGAGGTGAGGCCTACAGCGGAGGAACCAGATTCTACAGGTGCACCAGGTGCACCTTCTGCTGACTCCAACATTTTTTATTTAAATTTCGCTATTTTTTGCCCACGGATCTGGATGGCAGCCTGATGCATGCCTGATGCAAACGGACCGGATCCAGATCAAGTCCTGATCCAATCAGGATCCGATCAGGATCCGGTCCGTTTGCATGGCAAAACGCAAGTGTGCAGCTTCCCTTCACTACACACAGACTTGGTTGCCCTGCATTGTGACGTATCTGGAAGTGGAGGAGGGGATAAGAGCAATGGACAGGCTGGATGGGAGCTGAAGCCTGTGATTTGTTTATAGAGGCTATCAGCATTGACTGAGTTTTAGCTGTATCCACACTAGGGAATTCACTGACAGCCCCTGGAACTGACTTCACCCTCCCTGCCAGCATCTGAATGTACAGTGAATTGGCCAGACAAGTGAAGTTGACAGAGCTGTTTATACAGCCCTGAGAACTCAGGCTGGAAACTGTTGTCTTCACTGTTTCTTTGAAGTGCAGGACTGGTCTTATCTTTTCAGGCAGCTCCCATAAAGTGTGCTGGTGCTTATCATTGTTTTTCTAACTGAGGCAAGATACTTGAAGCCATTAACCCCTTATGATCTGCAAGCATGTTTCAAACACTGTACTGTTATGTATTAACACAATAACAGCAGCACAGTGTGGGGAAGATGCATGGAGATCATGCAGGGTTGCTTGAGGTAGCCTGCCTCATTCATGCCCCATTGTTAACCTTCTTTATCTTTTATTATACTAACAGAAGGTTTGGACTTGACCCCAACTTTGCTGTGTAGACTTATACTTAAAACATTAAAAAATGCCAACTTAAGAGGGTCAAATATTAGGGTCGACTTATATACGAGGTCGACTTGTATTCGAGTATATACAGTATATCAAGTGCAAAGGTAGCTTCATGCACATTCTTTTCCAATATCACCAGAATATTTTTCATGTTTTTCACTATCAATGCTCATATGCAAAATTCATTTTTCATGAAAAGCCCAATGAAATGTATATATTGTAGTGGTCTGTCTCATATGCTGCCAATTTCTGCTAAACTCCAAAAACGTTAAACCTGGATTTGAAAAGTATTAAACACAACCCCCCTCTCCCCCCCCAAAAAAAACTGTAAAGAAGAAAAGAATGTAGGTAACTCCCATACTGTACTTTTTTATACTGTCTGTGCGTATGTTACACTTCTAGAGCTTGGATCGTACTCAGCAGTGTTGCTCGCAATTATTTTTGCCATTTTCACATTTTTGAATTTGAGAAAATGTTCCCAAAAATACTTTGAACTTCATAATATAATGAAAATCATTATTTTTACCATGAAAAATACTTTATTTTAGCATGAAAACACGAAAAATTATTTATTTCAGTGCGAAAACACACACAAAAAAAATGTTAACGCAAAAATTTGTGAAAGATGCAAAAGATCACAAACCTATTACAAAATGATTTTGATGGCATTTTCACTCAGAAGTGGAATATAACATTATTTCCGTGAAAATGAATGCGAAAATAATATCGGCATTTTCCCTCATCACTGCCAGGGAGGCATTTTGTTGGAAAGACGTCATATTATGTTCCCCTCCTCTGTTGTTAAATTCTGAATGGAAGAACTCTGAGTGAGAGTGTGTGTGTGTGTGTATATATGTGTGTATATATGTGTGTGTGTGTGTGTGTGTGTGCGTGCGTGCGTGCGTGCGTGCGTGTGTGTGTGTGCGTGCGTGTGTGTGTGTGTGTGTTGAAATATGAGATAAAGGTATGCTGGAAAGCACTTTATTCCATTAGCATAGCCAGAAAACATTTATGCAGAAAGGGAAGTGAAAGGTGTTCATAGTTTCCATTGAAAGAAACACATTCTTCAACATTTTCCTCTTCTGGTGATCCGAATATTCATGTTCTTTCTCCTGCAAACAGTAACACAGCTATTGGAATCATAGTGACAAGCACATGATAAATGATTCATTCTTGCTACAAGCTGTACATTAACATTGTTTCTGATGTTCAGAGAGTGACTTGGCAAGGTTAATCTAACAAAGGACAGGTGCTAATTTTCTCATAACTTTTGTAAACAAGTTGCTGGCGGCTCTTATTACTAAAGTAAACTTAGTGAAAGCAATCCAAAACTTAAAGGGAAGATCCGCACTGCTAAAAAAAAAAAAAAAAAAAACTGCACTTACCTGGGGCTTCTTCCAGCTCTTGGCAGTCGATTGGTGCCCTCGGCGCAGCTCCTCTCCCTCCGGGCGACCAGCGGTGAAGAAGCCGACCTCGCCAGGTCGGCCTCCGGGCCGGCGTCATGTGCGATCCACGGCGCGGGTCAGGTGGTGTACGTGACATCATCGGGTCTCTACTACGCAGGCGCAGTAGTTCTGCACCTGTGTAGTAGAGACCCGATGACGTCTCTACACCACGTGACCCCCCGCCGTGGAGCGCACAGAAGGCGACCTGGAAGCCGACCTGGCGAAGTTGGCTTCTTCACCGCTGGACGCCCGAAAGGAGAGGAGCTGCGCCGAGGGCACCGATCGACTGCCAGGAGCTGGAAGAAGCCCCAGGTGAGTGAAGTTTTTTTTTTTTTAGCAGCAGCGTGAACCTTCCCTTTAAAGATAATTATGATCCATAGGCTTGTTTAAGAAGAAATACAAGTTATAGAGCATAGAATTCTGAAAAAAAATTATTACTATTTAATGCTTTGCTTTGGTAAAGTTTGCCTGAATTTAAAGAGAGTCTGAAGCCAAAAAAAACTGGCCATTTATGTTAAACGATGTATTTATATCCCTGAAAACCCTGAGGCAAAATCCGGGGCTCCTTCCGGGTAGAGGCAAAGTGTTCTTTCACTGAGGGGGGAAGGGAGAGGCGGAGATCTGCTGAGATTGACGCGAGCAGAGGCAGAGCTACAGCGCAAAGCTTTACCTCTCGGGCAGCAAAATCCACAACCTGGAAAGTTGTGGAATTTTTCCCCGGGATTTTTGGGATATAAATATCTTGTTCTGCTGCGGGGATGCGGCATTTCAGCTATGATCTTAGTGCTTAACATGAATGGCCAGTGAAAATAGGGTTTTTTTTGTCTTCACAGACCCTCTTTAAGCTGAAAACTGACTGCTAATAAAGTTATAGGCACTTGAAGCAGCAAATCTTTATGTGCAATGATTCTATTCTGTGACAACACCGAGGATCTTCATGGTCCACACATTGTTTCACTTACCTGGGGCTTCCCCAAGCCCCCAGCAGCCATCTGTCCCACGCTGCTTCTCGGCGAGCCTCTGTTCTCCTGCTGCCAGCTACTTTCAGTGTCGCCGCCGGGCCACTGCGCTGCGCGGCTCTGGCGACGCATATCCTTTCTTTGCATTCCCCGCTATTGCAGAGGAGAACGCAAAGAAAGGATATGCTTGGCAGGGCTGCGCTGGCATAGACTTACAAGTCGAGGTACAGGATGGAGCGGCGGCGGGAGAACTGAGGCTCGGGCAGGACCGGCGCGGGACAGGACAGCTGCTGGGGGCTTGGGGAACCCCCAGGTAAGTGAAACAATGTTTTTATTTTCTCTCTACAGTTCCACTTTAAAGGCTTGATTTTGGCTGTGAAAGGTTGGGCATTCTACCTCTGGCAACAGTTGTGGAAATGTATGAGCAGTAGAAATAGTCCTTAGTTGTTTTCAATTTTACCTATATCATGTCTTAAAACCCAAGTAAATGCAAACTTGAATAAGGGCCCGTTTCCACTAGAGCGAATCTGCATGCGTTTCCTGCATGCAGATTTGCATAGACAAGACAAGTGGATGGGAAAATTGTATGCGAATTCGCATGAAAATTCGCATACAACCGCATGCGAAATACGCATCCGCATGCAAATTTTTTTCAGCGCCGATTCCCACCGCACAAGTGGAAACGGGCCCTAAGGGGTTGTTTCCAGAAAGGGTGAGTTTCTCGTATACATCTCACATGCAAATTCTAACAGGTAAATGTAGCCTATTGAAATCATTAGGTTACCTCTGAATTTGTATGCTAAGGAAAAAACTGTCGGCTGCAAAATATTGCATCGGACATTCAAATCTCCATAGCTGTTCAGGGCACAGCTAGAGGGATTCAGATGCACGTTTGTGTTGGTGGGAGGAAAAATGTTTTATTTATGGTGTGAACATATCTCCTGTGAAACCACTCGGGTGAAAAGAGAATTTAGTTAGGGCTAAATTAATAAATCAGTAAAGTAAAACACCTAAAGTAAAATCACAAGATACCGTATATACTCGCATATAAGCCGACCCGCATATAAGCCGACCCCCCAACTTTTCCCTGAAAAAACAGGGAAAAATGATTGACCCCCATATAAGCCGGGGGTAGGAAATGCTGGATTGGTGCAGCCCCCCAGTGTGTCCCAATATAGCTAGTATAGTGCCCAGTATAGGTAGGTAGTGTCCAGTATAGCTAGTATAGTGCCCAGTATAGCTAGTAAAGTGCCCAGTATAGCCAGTATAGTGCCCAGTATAGCCAGTATAGTGCCCAGTATGGGTAGGTAGTGCCTCAGTTTAGCTAGTATAGTGCCCAGTTTAGCTAGTATAGTGCCCCAGTATGGCTAGTAAAGTGCCCAGTTTATTTAGTATAGTGCCCAGTTTAGCCAGTATAGTGCCCAGTTTAGCCAGTATAGTGCCCAGTTTAGCCAGTATAGTGCCCAGTTTAGCTAGTATAGTGCCCAGTTTAGCTAGTTTAGTGCCCCAGTATGGCTAGTAAAGTGCCCAGTTTAGCCAGTATAGTGCCCAGTTTAGCCAGTATAGTGCCCAGTTTAGCTAGTATAGTGCCCCAGTATGGCTAGTAAAGTGCCCAGTTTAGCCAGTATAGTGCCCAGTTTAGCCAGTATAGTGCCCAGTTTAGCTAGTATAGTGCCCCAGTATGGCTAGTAAAGTGCCCAGTTTAGCCAGTATAATGCCCAGTTTAGCCAGTATAGTGCCCAGTTTAGCCAGTATAGTGCCCAGTTTAGCTAGTATAGTGCCCCAGTATGGCTAGTAAAGTGCCCAGTTTAGCCAGTATAGTGCCCAGTTTAGCCAGTATAGTGCCCAGTTTAGCTAGTATAGTGCCCAGTTTAGCTAGTATAGTGCCCAGTTTAGCTAGTATAGTGCCCAGTTTAGCTAGTATAGTGCCCAGTTTAGCCAGTATAGTGCCCAGTTTAGCTAGTATAGTGCCCAGTTTAGCCAGTATAGTGCCCAGTTTAGCCAGTATAGTGCCCAGCATAGCCAGTATAGTGCCCAGCATAGGTGGGTAGTGCTCCCCCCCGCTCCCCCCGCGGCCGCCGCTGCTATTACCTGCTTAGGCAGCGGCCGCTTCCTAATCCGCGTTCCTCTTCTGAAGTTTCTCAGAGTGTATCACAGCAGCGCGCCGGGCGCTGTTGCTGTGACGATGCAGAGTGCAGGAAAGAGCGCGGCTCCCTATAGCGGCGATCTGTATTGCCGTTACCAAGGGAACCGCTCATTCCTGCCCCCGGCATCGTCACAGCAGCAGCGCCGGGCGCGCTGCTGTGATACACTCTGGGGGGGCGGGGCGCGGACTACCCACCACCCATCACTAGACCACCAGGGAAGACTCGCATACAAGCCGACCCCCAACTTTTGACCCCCTTTTTGGGGGTCAAAAATTCGGCTTGTATGCGAGTATATACGGTAAGCTTTTTGAATCAACCCAACAGGTTCTCGCACATCTCTCTAGAAAACTTTTTTTTTTTTTTTTGTAAATCTTTGAGGCATATTTTATGGCAGTACAGTGCACTGCCTGAAAAATGGTGATGCTATCCCATAGTAAAGATTTCATCCAGAACTAGCACCGTAATATTGGACATAATGTTGCATTTTACAAATATCACAGATGGGATTTGTTGCTTTAAGAATGCAAATTAACAATTCACATTTTTAACATTAACTGCATCTGTTAAGGCATACTTCATTTTTCATCAAGACAGTAAATAAAGTGTATTCTTCTGAAAAGGGATACAAAAGCCAGAAGTTCTAAGTCCCTTCCACAGTGTCCAAAACTAAAATAAAACCATTGTCTGAAGCTTAGCTTTAAATGAGTCATTTGCTTCACTTATAAATTTGTCTTGCACTCTTGAAATGTGTAAAGGTAAAAAGCTAGTCATACATGGGTTGACAGTGGCTTGATCCACCAAACAACTGACCCTTCTTCTAACTGGAAACAATCAGGTAATAGTGATCAGCGTGCACGCTTTCCCTACTTTATCTCAATTCACCAAACCATGTGGTCATTGATTACCCCATTGCTCTTCCCATCACTTTCTCAATTTAAATGTACTGCCATGATCAGGCTTTACATTGAGAAACTGTCCAAATCTATCAGAAGTTTATTGACTAGACTTACAGGAGACAAACAATCAATATTTGATTAAAGAGGGCCATGTAGACAGCCTCCTATAGAATGCACATGACAGCCATGCCAGGTTCCACCATCAT
Organism: Hyperolius riggenbachi; assembly: GCF_040937935.1. Taxonomy (NCBI): domain Eukaryota; kingdom Metazoa; phylum Chordata; class Amphibia; order Anura; family Hyperoliidae; genus Hyperolius; species Hyperolius riggenbachi. The sequence continues at coordinate 356,757,155 of NC_090648.1, forward strand.
CTGCTAAGATCAGAAACCGGAAACTGAACAGTGTGCATAGACTCAAAACTAAACAGATGACTCAAAACATTTTCTGGTTTCAATAATCTTAATGTCTGCTGAGGGACACAATAAGATCCAAATTTGGTGCTAGGGGCAGGAATCCATGGACTATCGCTTGGGCTACGTATTTGAAGCCTGTGCTCTAAATACTTAGCAACAATGCCTGTTTTTTCATCATTACTAATAACCTTGTTTTGGGACCTCCTATGTATTACTAGATAGGAAACAGCATAGCAGTGATCCTCCGATGCTCCAAGACTATCCATAATGACATGCTCGGGTGATGCAGAGCGATACTGTATGTTCTAGAACAGGGCTGTCCAACTGCAGTCATCAAGGGCCGAGGTACTCACTCACACATTTTTTGCACAGCTCAAATAAATTGATCCATCTAAATATTGGCATGGATAGGGCCCTCAAGGATAGGAGTTGGAAAGCCCTGTTCTATAGGACTTGAGTGAGCTGGAATACGAGTATGCTGTCTTTTAATGGTTGTTGAGGAGAAAAAGGCATACAGTGATTTGCAAACAATAATGCAGGGTTCTGAAGCTGGCTTTCAGAGTGAGTGTAGAATCTAGCAGCTCTGGAGGTATACACCTGGACACTCTGCTTTGCCGAGATAGTATGTGAAGACTTCCACAAACGGTGAGAGGTGAGACCTATGTGCAGTACAAGTGCATCAAAGGCAACATCCACATAGATCGTTGCACATAACATCAAGAAATTTGTCACTTTTAAGATTGAAAAACTTTCTTTGAATTTGAATGGAGGACAATACAGTGGACCATACAGTTTATGGCTGCAAATACACAGTAACTTTGCATCAAGTTCATTTGATTTCAAGCTGTAGTTTTTAACCTACCTTTTTATTTGGAAACTTCCATTGCTTTTTGCCAAGATTGTCATAGAGGGATCCCTCTGGACTTGCTCTCCATTACTAGCTGCAGTGAGAGTCTGAATGGTGTGTGTGTGGGGGTGGGGGGGGGATACAATCAAGTTGTAATGTTTACACAATCATGGGCTAATTACTGTTGTCAAAATTAATTAAATAAATGTATTAGTACTTGTATTAATGTCATGGAGAGAAAGATGGAGATGCTGGCACTGGGGCAATTCTTTTAGGCAGGGAGGGGGAGAGGGTGGTATAATCACAGAAGTCCAGATGGTCAAGCAAACTCCATGTGTGCTCAGGCAGTAAATGGGTCTATGTGCAGAAAGATAGGAAAATCACCAGCACTGCTGTCAGTTGGTTTATTCCTTACGGCCATTTTACGTGCCTCTGTAGAAGTGCAGTAGCGCGAAACGGCTGTAAGCCTCCACATCACCTGCACCCACTGCATTTATTTACTGCCACCTCCGGTATGTGTTTTGTATTTTTGAATATGTATGCACATATGCAGCACCTTGTCATTTTATGGAATTTAGAATAAAGCAACTGACAGCAGTGCAGGCACTTTTCCTCTTTTTCTGCACATAGATTAATTTTATTAAGCAAATTACTCTAACGTCTGGAGTTTTGTTTATATTATTACTCAAAGGTGTGTGGGGACACATTATACTCAGATACTATACAAAGGCAGCTGCATTATGTTACTGGCACAACTTTAGTGTTTATATTTGCTGTTTCTCAGGCGATCAAAGCCAGGATAAAGCTTTCAGGAGTGCCTGCCTGTTGTTTTTTGTACAATGTTCAGTAAATATTCCATTTGGCAGAGTCTCATTATGTCTAGTTTCTATTTCCTCTGTGTGTTACAGTACCATAATTAAAAAAGTTAGATGGAAGAGCAGTGAGAAATAGTTTCTCGTTGCAGGCAGGTCAGGATGATGAGATGTATATATATATATATATATATATATATATATATATATATATATATATATATATAACTTTTATAACCAAACTAGGAGGGTGTGAGAAGGATTAAATGCTTTATTGCAGATTCATTTGGAAAGAACTACATAGCAGTAAGACTGCTGCAGGAGGAGGTGGGCTGTGTCAGGTGACCTGCTGTATGCTGGGGAGGGAACTCCCACTTTAATGGCAAGTGCCAAGCAGTAAGGGCAGGGCTTACTTAAAGGGAACCAGAGACGAAGGCTAGTTGAAAAATGAAAAAAGATGTTATACATACCTGGGGCTTCCTCCAGCCCCATAAGCCTGGATCGCTCCCATGCCGCCATCCTCCGCTGCCTCTATCGCCGGTACCGGGTCCCATCACTTCCCGCCGGACGCCCTCAGTTGTACGCATGCACAGGGGCTCCCTCCGGCTTTGTACACATGCGCCTGGGCAGTATGGAGGGAGCACACTGCGCTTGCGTTGACTGGCCGAAATTATAGGACCCGGTACCGGCGGACAGAGGCAGCGGAGGACGGCGGCGTGGGAGCGATCCAGGCTTATGGGGCTGGAGGAAGCCCCAGATATGTATAAATTTAGTATCATCTTGTCTCTGGGTCTCTTTAAAGAGACTCTGTAACAATTTTTTCAGCCTTAGTTCTTCTATCCTATGAGTTCCTATGCCTGTTCAAATGTGCTGGGGCTTACTGCAGCTCTTCCTAATTACACTGTCTCTGTAATAAATCAATGTATCTTTCCTCTGTCCTGTTTGTCGGGCTAAGGCTTTGATTGTGTGGAATGTGCAGGGCTGCTTGTGATTGGTAGAAGCGATACACACCCTCTGCAGGCCCCCTGCATACTCACACACTATGCTTAGCTGAGCCTATTAGAAGCTGGTTAGTTTGTTTGTAAACATTGCCTAAAACTGTTAATTACAAGCAAGGATTGCAGCAGAGAGTGGCAGAAACAGCACAGAGGGGCACAGGAGAAAATAAGGAATAGAATGGTATGCTTTTTAGTGTAAGAATATTAGAGTACAGATTCTCTTTAAGTGTGATTTCCAGTGCTTTTGAGGCAAATTTTAATTTAATGCTAGCTATTGTACAGCAATTGTGATTTGCAGGTTTTTGTTATTTTTTTTCTGTTTCAAAATGCTGCAGAACCTGAAATTATGATTTGGGATAATTGCAATCGTTCCTGTGGGTTCACCTCCATTGACTTTCATTAGGCTAGCATATTTGGAATCCCCAGCAGGTTCATAGCATGGCTAAGATAACTCCTTTAGACTCCAGGCCTAATGTTTAGTACAGACTTCCAACACACAAAACATTGTGAATTGTAGATGCATTATTAACAGTGAACAGACCCCTTGACTAGATGATTTAAAAGCACAGAAACCTAGCTTTCTTTGTGATGTCTTGATCTTCAATAAAGTTACGGAGTGCTTTTACCTCATCTGGTCAAGTGGTCTATTCACTGTTATTTCTGGAGGTTCTGGCTTGCCTGGTCCCGTCTCCCAGGGAGGAGGTTGGTAGCCAAGCCGTTAGTTCCTTAGTTCTGTTCTTGCTAAATGCATTTTTAAACAGAAGATATATACTTAATTATATTTAATATCTGCAAACTTAGTGGGAGTAATCTCTCTCTTTTTTTATTGTTTTGTTTATTTTTTGCTTTTTTATCATCATCAACCAAGTTACAGCTATCACTAGATAAATATTTTACAAAGTATGCTGTAGTTGAATACACTATACATACATTTTCTCCACACAGAGAAGACATTCGTTGTCATATGTGTGCTGATCACTGCCACACACGGGATCATAATTTCTTGGACATCTGGCGATTGGACCAACACAGTTAGGCTGCAAAAGACATTAGAACGACTTGTCAAACCTTTAGTCACGACACTTTTTCTGGTTGAACCCGATGGACGTATGCCTTTTTTCAACCCAAATAACTATGTAACTATGTAACTATGTTCTGGATTGTACAGTAATAATAACTATAACAACAGCAATTACAATCATGGTTCCTGAAGTTGATAGAAAATGTAATATTAACGACTTGAGGACCGCAGTGTTAACCCCCCCCCCCCCCTCCAGTGACCAGGCCATTTTTTACTAAATAGGCCAATGCAGCCTTAAGGCCTCGCTGCATAGCCACACAACTCAGCACACAAGTGATCCCCCCTTTTCTCGCCACCAACAGAGCTTCTCCCTCCTGGGATGTTTGGTTATTTTTATACACATTTTTTAAAATTTAATTTTAAATAAATGTTGCTAATTTTTTTATTTATTTTATACTATCCCCACCCGCCCTCCTCCCGTCAGCCAATCACTGTGATCGTGTCTCATAGGCTTCAGCCGCTCACCCCTGAGCTTGCCAGGGGGACAGCTGTGCCACATGGATGTCCCCAGTACAGCGCTGCCTTAGATCACAGGGCTATACAGTCCTATTAGACGTCACGTCTAACAGTCTCTGAGTGGCGGAGCGGAGCTCCATCATTCCAGCGGGGATGCGTGCACATCGGCGTGCGTGATCGCCTGCAATTACCGCCCCTAGCCATTCACGCCATTCACCATGCCGCCGAGTTCACGCCAATTGGTGTGGAGCAGTTGGCAGGTAGTTGACAAACAGTTAATAATATTTTCTATGAATGTGTTATTAGTATACATATAAAGGTTCACGTGTATGTAACCTTCAGATTCCCCTATTGTAGCACTGAAATAAGTGTAAGAATCAGGTATTATGATTTCACTTGATATCTGCCTATTGGAAGGAGAGTACCGTATATATTTGCACTACTGAAGTACCAGCCATGCTCATCCAGTGTGATATCCTTATATGGAATGCATAATAAAAGCACAGAAACCATTTTGCAACCTCAAATTCTCTTCTTCTTTCTGATCTAGCAATGTGATAAGTATAGTTCTAATTGAGTGCTAAGTAATTAAATCTGCAGCTTTTTGCCAGCCACACAAAGGGCAGTTAAAGCCCTCTGTCCTGATCGATTCCTATCCGATTCAAAATGAAAGAGATAGTGATCGATATCTACACCACATGACAAACTTCAGCAGACTTCTATCAATCATATTTTGGAAAACAAATACTGCAGTGCTTAAAGCAGTGTAATGTTATGTGGTCATCACTTCTACACACACGCATGCACGCACGCACGCACGCACGCACACACACACACTTGCTAAACTGTCCAAAATAAATCAAAAGTAAATCAACTCGTTGTGTTGGAGCAACTGATGTATAGAGATGGCCCGAATGGTTCGCCGGCGAACGGTTACCAGCGAACTTCCGCGGTTCGCTATCGCGGAGATCCGCAAACTTTTCTGGAAGTTCGGTTCGCCCCCCAAAGTGCATCATGAGGGTCAACTTTGACCCTCTACATCACAGTCAGCAGGCACATTGTAGCCAATTAGGCTAAACTCCCTCCTGGAGCCCCACCCCCCTTATAAAAGGCAGGCATCGCCATTATACTCACAGTAAAAATGTGCCTGCAGTAATTAGTGAAGGGATAGCTGCTGCAGACTCTCATAGGGAAAGCTTAGTTAGGCTCTTGTAGGCTTCTTAGCTTGCTCCTTGCTGATTCTTATTGCTAAAAAAGCACCCCACAACAGCTCTTTTGAAAGCTAATCTTGTTCTTGTGATCTATTTTTTTTTCTGTGTGTCCCACTGACACTTGTGTTGCATAGACAGCCTTGGTAATTCCTACTGTGTGTGCCACTGCCAGGCCCAGCACATTCAGTGACTACTACCTGTGTGTGTGACAGGTGCACATTGTAATACCCACTGCATATACCTACCTGTTGTTCACTGTGCACCCCCCACCTACGTGAGCGCATGCAGTGTCACTGTGCCTGTCCGGTACCTGTCTGTGTGTGACAGGTGCACATTGTAATACCCACTGCATATACCTACCTGTTGTTCACTGTGCACCAACCCACCTACGTGAGCGCACGCAGTGTCACTGTGCCTGTCTGGTACCTGTCTGTGTGTGACAGGTGCACATTGTAATACCCATCACTGCATATACCTACTACTACCTGTTGTTCACTTCAGTGCACCCACCCACCAACGTGAGCACACGCAGTGTCTCTGTGCCTTTCCGGTACCTGTCTGTGTGTGACAGGCGCACATTGTAATACCGACTGCATATATCTACCTGTTGTTCACTGTGCATCCACCCACCTACGTGAGTGCTCGCAGTGTCACTGTGCCTGTCCGGTACCTGTCTGTGTGTGACAGATGCACATTGTAATACCCAACACTGCATATACCTACGACTACCTGTTGTTCACCTCAGTGCACCCACCCACCTACGTGAGCACACACAGTGTCACTGTGCCTGTCTGGTACCTGTCTGTGTGTGACACGTGCACATTGTAATACTCATCACTGCATATACCTACTACTACCTATTGTTCACTTCAGTGCACCCACCCACCTACGTGAGTGCACGCAGTGTGATATACCACTCTGTGCATACCTGTTAACTGCACCTGTGTGACTGCACATTGTATTAGTCAAGTCAGTGCATACCTTTCACTTCATTCCCCCCGATATGGACAAAATGGACAAAACAGGTAGAGGCAGACCCAGAGGAAGGCCACCCGGCAGGTCTGTGCGAGGTCGTGGGGATGTAATTTTGTGCGGCCCTGGGCCAAAGTACAGTGCTCATAAGAAGGCAAGTTCCATCAACTCCCAAGATTGTCAGGACGTGGTTGAATATTTAACACAGAACACCTCATCTTCCGCAGCCACCAACGCTACTCCAAGTACCACATCCGCTACATTTGACAGTTCACTGGAGTTATTTTTTGGGGAAATCATTGATGCACAGCCATTATTGTTACAACCAGATAAAGGCGCTAAGCAAGTTACACCACCTCATATGTCTGAGTTAGGCAACACTATGGACGTAACGTGTGCTAGGGGGATGATGAAGTACCTGCTGTTGGTGCAGTTTTTGAGGTGTCTGAGGCAAGCGAAGCTGGACAGGACAATTATGATGATGACGATGATACGGATCCCACGTATATGTTCCCAATAGAGGAGATGAACAGGGGGACAGTTCAGAGGGGAAGTCAGAGAGGAGCAGAGGGAGCTCGTCATCAGCAACAGCTGGTGACAGTGTCCAGCACCATGTATTGCCACCTATGTACAGCCAGCCAACATGCCCTTCAACGTCAGCTGCTGATGCCACCATAGTGCCATCACACCAGGGGGGGCTCAGCGGTTTGGAAATGTTTTAATGTGTCTGCCTCAGATCAGAGCAATGCCATCTGTTCTCTCTGCCTCCAAAAATTGAGCCGTGGAAAGGCAAACATCGAGAAAAGGCACAAACTGCAATGGAAAGAGCACCTGAGCAAAAGCAGCACACAAAAGAAAAGCCACCCTCCTTCTACTCTTCCTCCTTCAGGTACATCATCTTCAGCCGCTTTCTCCCTTGCACCTTCACAGCCTCCCTCCTCCACTCCGCCTCTGACCTTGAGCGGTTCCTGCTTTTCTGCCCTCAGCAGCCAGGTATCTGCGAAGGAAATCTTTGAGCGGAAGAAGACAATTTCTGTCAGTCACCCCCTTGCCAGCTGGCTTGGCGGAACTGTTAGCTCGCCAGCTGTTACCATACCAGCTGGTGGACTCTGAGGCCTTCCATAAATTTGTGGCTATTGGGACACCGCAGTGGAAGATGCCAGGCTGCAATTATTTCTCTAAAAAGGCGATACACAAACTATACCGTCAAAGTTCGCCTCCCCATTGAAGTCTATTGCGGTTCGCGAAAGTTCGCGTGAACCAAACTTTTGCGGAAGTTCGCAAACTCGGTTCGCGAACCGAAAATCAGAGGTTCGGGCCATCTCTTTTGATGTATAGCAGATTTGTTCAAGTTAAAAACTGTCTCGGACTAATAAGTGTATGGCCAGCTTAGCTTGCTTTATTTTATTACAATCTCATCACCCCTCCACCACCACCCCTCAAAAAAAAAAAAAAAAAAATACTACATACACAAACTTAAGTGTCATGCTGTCTGATCTCTGAACTGAGCATAGAAGATAATGTGTGATGTGTGATAACATGGGATGGGACTGATCAAACTCCAGGAATATTCTTGTGGCCAAATAACACAGAAGAAATATTTTATTTTTCCGGGTATGACACACCTATGGTACTGTTATTTAACACTTCTGTTGTAAAATATAAATAAGATATAACTATCGGGTCACTCACCACTACAGGGTTGCTTTATGTGAACACCAAAGATTAAGTTATATAGCTATAGATGATCTGATAAATTCAGGGTGCAATACCTGATGGTACCAGCCAAAAGTAGTTTTTTAGTGTACTGACTGCAGCAAGCTGAGCATAACTAGCCTTGGCACTGTGTAATTAAAGAAATATCATGTTTTAACTACCTCAATGCCTTTATCAGAAGCAGACTCGCTGTTTGTAGAACCTAGAATTAAAAACAAATATTGTGAACACCATCCTTACACATGACTGCTGAATAGGCTAATACATCTGGCAATTTTTTGGCAATACTTTATAAAAAAAATGTATTTGTTATCATCTGTATGCTATTATCCTGGGATTAAATTCTATGTTTTTGTGAAAAGTAGGTTTCCATAAATTGAGCAGCAAGTGGCTGGTCTTACCTTGCAGCTCTATAACAGGTTCAAACACCATGTAGGGTGCAAGCTGCATAGAGCTTGTATATTTAATCATAAAAATACAAAATAATAATAGTAATTAATAATACATTTTTATTGTGTTGTTCCCTCTGGGTGCTTTGGTATCTTTTTTCATAAAGCAAACACCCTCTGGTAGGTTAATTGGCTTCTCGTCATTAATCATTAAAGAAAAGTTACATTTTAAACCCCTATGAGAGATGGTCAGTAGTGTCCATTGTTCAATGCACTCTGAAGTGTTGCAAAAAGAGTTATTCATATAAATCATTGAAAAGTATATATCATTATCAATTTCATTTTACACGCCACCATTTTCTACAGTATTGTATAAAAGTCATTGACCTATATGTCTTAACAGTCCTTCAGATGAGCAACAATGTAATATCACCTACCATGGTCATAGCCTAACACCCCACCCAAAGTGTAATGTCAGTGTAATGTAAGTTAGTGGTAAATAATGTCATGTTTACTTACCGATATGCTTTCAGGAAATGTATATGAGAAGTGGTAGTGTCATAATAATGTGCAGCCTAAGGGTGGGTTTACACTGAATGCTGAATAACTGATTCACTTTAACTGCTCAGTTGTTCTGCAGCAGTGCATTGTGAAAAGGCTGTCAGTTAGAACGCGTAGACGTGAACTGACCCACAGGGAAACATGGATATTTCCTTCACCGGGGTTACAGTACAGTAAAGTCTGTTCAGTTGTAACTGAAAGCAATTGATTCAGTGTAAACTAGCCCTAACTGAGCTGCTTCAAAATCTATACATTAGGCAAGTTTGCAGACATGCTTAAAATAAATATGAAATAAAACATCACCTAAAGCTATACAACACATAGCATACTACAACAGTGCAATGCATAACTTACCGAACAGCAAACAAAGAAAAACCGCCAGCAGCATGGGCAGAATCACAAGGATCTTCATTTTCACTGTAAAGTGTGTTTGCTGAAGTATGAAGAAATGCTCAGCTAGGCTTATCAGGCAACATTCTGCAGGTGTCTGCTTTATAGGTGTTTATAATCGTTTTCATATCCGTGTTCCTGTTCTTTGGGTTAATAATTAAGAGAAAGAAACACAATTACGTAATACAATATAACTCGCTCACTTAAAAGATGAGGAAGAAATGCGTAAACAGAAAAGAAATATTTAAATAAAGTACTGATCTCATGTCGTGGGACTTTCTTTACTCCCAACAGATGACCAACTTTCACTACTGCTTTTGCTTGCAGAATAGATTCATTCAACTATTCAACTAATGAAGTTAGGTGAAGGTGCTGAATTGGACTGTGGCAATTTGGGCGCTGGGTGAAGCCACTGGTAGAATACCGATACAATTACAGATGTTTACTATTGGGCACTGGCTAATATTGATTATCAGCAATTATAAGTAATTTTACTTAAAATTCCACTATTATTTTACCTAAACTTTTCTCACACTAACTCACCCTCTACCTATTCCTATTCCTAACACTAACCTACCTTCCTTCCCGCCACTGATATCCGTGCCACATCCGTCTAAATTAGTCACCGGTAATTCTTGTCTTTAAACCACGCCTCTGGCAACCAAATTATACATTGAGCTCCACTATAGCTGCAAATAACATTGTGGTTTATGTGCGCCTATACTTCCAGCCAGCCGTAGACACCTAACTTACCTGCTTCAGGTCACATGACATCTTTTTTAATGCAGATAATTACATACTGTTTTATATTCAGAAGCAATTGCACAGGCTAAATGCTATTTGACTTGTAATCTGCACCCGCAAAGTTCAATATAGAACATATGCATTGCTGATGTTGCCAGTTCCCAGACTACTGGCACTAAATTCACAGGTGCCATTCAAATGGCAGCATGAAAATAGATATACAGTATACAGGGTGAGCCATTTGTATGGATACACCTTAATAAAATGGGAATGGTTGGTGATATTAACTTCCTGTTTGTGGCCCTTTAGTATATGTGAGGGGGGGAAACTTTTCATGATGGGTGGTGACCATGGCGGCCATTTTGAAGTCAGCCATTTTGAATTCAACTTTTGTTTTTTCAATAGGAAGAGGGTCATGTGACACATCAAACTTATTGGGAATTTCACAAGAAAAACAATAGTATGTTTGGTTTTAACATAACTTTATTATTTCATGAGTTATTTACAAGTTTTTGATCACTCATAAAATGTGTTCAATCATGTGCTGCCCATTGTGTTGTATTGTCAATGCAACCCTCTTCTCCCACTCTTTATACACTAATAGCAACACTGCAGAAGAAATGCTAGCACAGGCTTCCAGCATCCATAGTTTCAGGTGCTGCACATCTCGTATCTTCACAGCATAGACAATTGCCGTCAGATGACCCCAAAGATAAAAGTCTAAGGGGGTCAGATAGGGAGACCTTGGGGGCCATTCAACTGGCCCACGACGACCAATCCACTTTCCTTTCCAGGAAACTGTTCATCTATGAATGCTTGGACCTGACACCCATATAGCAATTTTGCATATCCAGTGGCCTTGAGGTTTCCATTGACGAAGAATGGCCTCACTATCTTTGTACCCCATATACCACATCATACCAACAATTAGTTTGTTCCAACAGTCTTGGAGGGATCTATCCAATGTGGGTTAGTGTCAGACCAATAGCGGTGGTTTTGTTTGTTAACTTCACCATTCACATAAAAGTTTGCCTCATCATTGAACAATATATTCTGCGTAAACTGAGAGTCCTGTTCAAATTTTTGTTTTGTCCATTCTGCAAATTCAGTGCGCCGATCTGGGTCATCCTCATTGAGATGCTCCAGTAGCTGGAGTTTATAAAGGTGCCATTTGTGAGTAGCTAATAGGGATGTTCGACTAATGCCACTCTCCAGTGACATGCGGCGAGTGCTATGCTGTGGGCTCTTGCTGAATGAAGCTAGGACAGCCACTGATGTTTCTTCATTAGTGACAAATTTCATGTGTCCACATTTTGGCAAATCCAACACTGAACCAGTTTCACGAAACTAGTTTGCTAACTGTAGCATCGGAGATGGGTGGTCTCGTAGGGTGTCTTGCATTTAAATCTGCTGCAATGACCCGGTTACTGTGTTCACCAGACATCAACACAATTTCTATCCGCTCCTCACGTGTTAATCTCGGCGACATTTCAATGGCTGTAAACAAAGAGAAACTTGTATATAACTCACGAAAGAATAAAGTTACGTTAAAACCAAGCACACCATTGTTTTTCCTGTGAAATTCCCAATAAGTTTGATGAGTCACATGAACCTCTTACTATTGAAAAAAACAAAAGTTGGATTCAAAATGGCTGACTTAAAAATGGCCGCCATGAAAGGCTTCCCCCCTTAAATATACTAATGTGCCACAAACAGGAAGTTAATATCACCAACCATTCCCATTTTATTAAGGTGTATCCATATAAATGGCCCACCCTGTACTCTGGTGACAGCAAAGGCGGCCTTAGAGCATGCGGGGCCTGGGGCGAGTGTCACATGCGGGGCCTAGAGCCATAAGTGTAGGCCATATACCGTATCGCCACGTTAATGGCGTTAATTGTCCGTCTTTAATGCAGTATTCCTTATTATTATTGTTTGAAAACAATTATGTCAGGTAAAGGCCACTAAGCCAACCAATATAAAAACAAACATTTGCATGGTGGTTTTAAGTGCGGGGGTGGGGGAGCTCATGCTTCAATTAATTTGGGAATTCTAAGGTTCATGTTTCACAAAATTCACATTATTGTAGTAACTTTTGTCTTGAAAAATTCAGCAAATTCAGCAATCATGAGGCCCCCAACATGACCAACTCAGCAATCATGAGGCCCCCATCAAGACAAATTCAGCAATCATGAGGCCCCCAACAAGACAAATTCAGCACCAGTCATGAGGCACATAAATAGACAGCATTTCACATAAATAGGCAGAATGCCCCCTTAATATGGTAGACACCTCTCACCTGGCAGCAGACTCACCTGACTCCCCCAGCTAATGTGTTTGCCATTGCGTAGCAAACAACAATGACGATGCAGCGGCGGAAGCCCGACACACGGAAGTCTGGGGCTGATTGGCTGGGCAGAATAGGAGCGAGAGCTCGTTCTCGCTCCTCATAGCAGGCTACTTCGGCGTGTCATCCGCTGAATAATGCGCTGATGTAGGGAAAGCTGAAAGTCGGGTAATCCACTGCTACACTGTAATATAGGAATCCTCTCTCACATAATGAGCTGCCCCATTCCCCGTCGCTGTCAGTTTCACAGGGGACACAGCCTATAAGGTAAAATAAATAAAAAAAGATACTTCACAGCAAAAAGATATGCTGTGTTCGCTTAGACTATTGATGGGATTTTGATTTATGCTACTGATAGAAATTGATAAAGTTTGATAGTATTCCTTTAAGCATCATGGATCCACTAGTCCAGTGCTGGGAAAATTGACTCATTCCACCATCTAAAAACAGTTATAGTAAAATATCATAAAATAAAAATGTAAAGAAGACTTTTACTATAACTAACAGAATCATTGCCATCTGTTAACTTGCCCCATTCTTTTTTTTTGTGTGTGTGTGGCTTTAAAAAGGAACTTTTCCAAGGAACTTTTTCAATGACAGTTATTTTTGAGGATTTCATGGAAATGTGGCTTTGCACAGTCTCTACAGTCTCTACACTCAGATTAAGTACAATTAAGTACAATCCTACAGTACTAAAAAGGAGAAGAACTATCGGCTCAGTTGTGATGACGTGACACATGTATACTTTTTTTGATTATACATCAAGATTTTGCTTGTATAGAAAAGCACTCTTAACTGCTCTGCGACCGCCAAATGCCAATTGGCGGACACAGAGTGGCTACCCCCAAGACTGCCTAATGCCGATTGGCATCAAGAGCGGTGGGCAGGGATTAGCAGGGAATGTGTGCAAGCATGCGCGCGTGTTCCCTGCAGTGACGCAGAGCAGGGAACCCGTAAACAGCCTGCTAGCCGCGAAAATAAAAAAAAGATAATTTTCATTTGTACAGCACAGTGATCTAGTGCTATTTAACCTCTTAAAGACCTCTCCATGCCATGTGGCGTGGATGCTGCGGCAGCCCCAGGACTACCTAACGCCGCTCGGTGTGCAGTCCTGGGGGCGTGTTTTGCAGGAGATCGCTCCGCTCCGTCATCAGCCTCCCAGCGGCGAATGCCGCTAGGAGACTGTTAGATGGCGAAACCTCCATCTATTTACATAGTACAGTGCTGCGATCTATGGCAGCGCTGTACGGGGGACAGCCGTGTGACACGGCTGTCCCCCTGGGATGCAGGACATCAATCAGCTCTCATTGGCTGAAGCCTATGACAGCCAATCGCTGTAGGGAAGGTAGGGAAATAAATATTTACCCCCCCCCCCCAAAAAAAAAAAACATCCTGAGAGAGATCCTCGCCCACCAACAGAAACTCTGTTGGTGGGCAGAGAAAAGGGGGATCACTTGTGTGCTGAGTTGTATGGCCCTGCAGCAAGTCCTTAAAGCTGCAGTAGCCTAATTAGTGAAAAATGGCCTGGTCACAGCTGTGCTCATTCTTACTGTTGTTGGCAAATTCATTTATCGTGCTTACAGAAATAGTACAAGTTTGATAAAATTCCTTTAACCACTTCTCTACCACGGGGTTTTTCACCTAAAAACCACAGCAATTTTCACATTTAAGGGAGGCAAGGGTTAATGGGCTTAATGGGGGTATAATTTATTTAAAAAAAAAACTCACTGATGCTGATCACTCACTAATGCTGTGTTAGTTATCTGAGATCCTCTCACGAGTGATCTCAGTAACTGTAACAGCATAGTGACTGATACAATGTTTACACACATTCTGCATGAATAAGCACTGTCATTGGCTTTGTGAACACATGTTCACATCAGCCAATCACAGACCAGCGGGTGCCCGACGCGTATGCACGTCCGCGTGCACGCGAACGCGATCGCGCACGCGAACGCGATCGCGCACGCGAACGCGATCGCGCACAGCAGGAAAATAAACAGGAGTTGCCTATCTACGCCCCTGTGACTCAGGTGAATTTTAAAGGGGCGTAGATAAGCGTGGCAGAGGTTGTTAAGTGGTTAAGTAGTTGTCACTATGAGCCAATTCTCTTTTGTGACGCATGTGTTTTCAAGGCAAAAGTTACTAAACTTTTGTCTGAAAGAGCTGGATAGGTAGATAACAACACATGTGTTTATTTAGTGTATACAGGACTGAATATTATTTGCTCTATGCTTCTGATCACATAATTTCTGTAAGTTGTAATACGTATTATGCATACCCAAACACAGTACCATTGCTACCTTGTAAGGTATAACAATGTTTATGGTGCCCCTCGCACACTTTTTATAAGCTCCATCCTGGTGACTGTTCAAAAAGTGGAATTATTAACTACTTCAGGACCACAGGCTTTACCCCCCCATTCATGCTGGGAGAGTGCGAGTAAGTTAGTAGTGCATGCTACAGCAGTAGGGTGCCTACTTTGAAAATGTTATTTGCGCTGCCACACTCAGCTGCGCTGCTTGAGCAGTGTAGCTTAGTGAATCAACCCCTACTGATTTGTCTGTGAGCCAGATGCAGCCATCAAAAGAGCCACATATGGCTCCCGAGCCATAGGTTCCCTACTCCTGGTCTAGGCACTATGCAAAGATCACTGCCACCAGGATTTTCTGTCTCCATCCACTTACTCTTACTACTTCCTGCTAATCAGGAGGCTTTATAGGTGCCCCAGTATAGGTTATCCAGGTATTGGTGACCCAAGTATACATTAGCCAGGTATAGGTTCCCCAGTATAGGCTTGCCAGGTATAGATGCCCCCTGTACAGATCAGTTTGTATGAATGTCTTGTGAGAGAGAGAGAGAGAGATACAGTGCAAAATATTTTTAGCAATGGCAAAGGTCAGAGAATTGTTTTCCATAATTATTCATAAAAAAGTTTTAAAAAGCATTGTAGTCTTTAAAATAAATACCTGCTGCACTCAATTCATAGTTCATAACCTCCTTCTTAGCATCCTAATGCTGCCTGCTCACTATCAGCCAGTCTAATACATCCCACCATTAGTCACATGAGTATGCAAGGAGGACATTGATTTGCTTGTCAGCTGAAGTGAAGCCACACCTCCCTACTGACTGATAACCTATCATGGTTTTTCTAATAGGAAGGTGTGGCTTCATACAGACTAGGAATGGGAGTGAGCAAGCAGTCAGCAGTCACTGTGTAGAAGAGCACATGAATGGGTTAGTTTACTAAGTGACGGATCCGTTCTCTGAAACTGATTTGCTCTAGAGATATTTTATGCTAGCGTGTTAAACACTTGTGTTCTGCCCATGGGCTGCTTCCGGAGAATATGGTGGATGTATTACAGATTGTTTCACCTGATAACTAGGCCAGTGGGGTATGTTTAAATTAATCTATGTCTTGTGCGCTCATTACTTACAATATAACAATTAGCGTACATACAGAATTACTTTCTAACATACGATAAAAGAGTCCCTCTTAGAGTCCAAAGACTATTTTACGTGTCCATGGATCGCTGCACCAGTCATCAAGCATCAGATGTGTGTAACAGTATTCCTTTTGCGATGCTGCGCTCACATGTAATTGAATCTTCATACAGTTGTGTCACTCAAATGAAAAGAGAAATAAAAAACATAGCATAATACTGTATTGCAACAGTGCCACATCCCTCACACCCAGTGCCAGGAATTTGATCGTGAGCTCTGCCTAATTATCCTCCACAGGTCACCAGGTCACACAGGTCCTCACCATATAGTATGGCCGCCAACCACAGACAGCAACTTTAGCACCTTTACACTTTTCAACCCGTGCAAGTTTCCTCAGGCTTAACACCACCACCAACATGCGTGGCCTCTCACCTTCTGTTTTGCTGCCCAAATTATAAGACAGCAACTGCACTCAAACACCCAGCGGATCTCTCACTGCCAGCCTCGAGTAGATGATTCCATAGGAACAGGAGTCTCACATCAGCCTAATAACTGAGAAGCTCCACATAGTGTAAAACCATTCGCTTTAATAAAAAGTTTAAAAGTAGTGCACTCACAAGTTTCCAGTAAAATCAAGCATTTCAGTACAATCCTCCACGCCAGCTCAGTCCGCCCGTAGCTCCGCCCTACGCGTTTCGTGCATGCGCACTCATCAGGGGCTTGAGGCGCATGACCAGCCAGCGTCTTAAAATACTCTTACTTCCCTCCCATCATCCAATAGCCAGTTTCCCTTTCTCAAGATGGCCGCCGGAATACTTCCGCCCTGCACCATCCCTCTCAACATCCTATGAGAAATTGCCACGTCAGCAAGGGTCAGCCCCGTCACTGCAGTCCGCCCGCTGCACTTCCATTGGGAGGCCAGCCACGGCTATTCACGCCCAGGGTTCCGCCCCCAAACATCATCTCATGGCTAGTGTTTTCAACATGCCGATAATCCAGCGCTATGATTGGCTCAAAAGCGGAGCCTTCCGCAACAATACGGAATTCTTAGTTGTTTTCAGCCCTTTGCATACAATACGGTCCGCTCCTCAAACCCCCTCATGATATCAGTACAGTTTATCACATTCTTTACCTCATCATACTCCACAATATCAGTTTTCCACATACCCCCAAATCATCATTATTATCATAAAACCTAAAGACATAGTTTCTTCCCAACCACAGTAATGTTTATCATCCCCACATGGTTACACATTATTTTTACCATTTTCTACCTCATCTTCCATCCAGTACCCAATAGCCCACTCCAACTAAGCAAATCGATTTGTTTCTTCTCATTCTGTCCAATGGCCCGGAACCCAGCCGCTGCATACACCCACACCCCCCACTCACATGGCAGAGTGCAAGTGGATACAGCATCAAGGGCCAGCATCACCGGACACATGGATAAGTGATCCCAAAAAAACACACAGTACCCAGGAGAGTCACCCCCACCCCATACCCCCCTAACAGCAACAGTACAACCAATAACAAAAACAGAGACCGAACCCCATGTTTTAAATGGGGTACATGTGTGTCCCAAAGAATAGGGGCACACATCTACCCCACATCTCCCTAATCATTCGAAATGAAACAATTCAAATCGAACTCGACATTTAGGCCTCTCGGGTGCAGCGTTTGGAGTTCATGAATCCAGCGTGACTCCATCTTAGATAATTCCCTAACTTTATTACATCCTCTCCAACTCCCCCTTAGCCTATCGATTCCACAAAAATTTATCATGCCCGGGTCCCGCCCATGTTGTTCAGCAAAATGTTTAGACATATTATGTGCAGGGTTGCCTTTTTTGATATTTCTAACGTGCTCACCAATCCGATCCTTGAGTTTCCTTGTGGTCCTCCCAATATATTGGTGTCCACAGGGACACCAACACATATATACAACATGAGTGGTACTGCAAGTGATGCAGTCCCTAAGTTCATATTTCTTGCCATTGACCTTTCCCACAACTTCATTACGTTTCTGTGCCTGCGACTCTGTGCAACCTATGCATTTTCTACATGGATAGAACCCTTTGTTCCCCATCATATCTCCCCTACATCTTTTTGGTCCATCGATGAAACTTGGAACTAGGATCTGCTGCAGATTTTTTGCCTTCTTATATATAAACCGTGGTTGAGCAGGTATATTCCGTCCCAACACCGTGTCGGCCCTCAGCACATTCCAGTGCCTCCTAATTATACGTTCGACCTCACCATGCCTGGAATTATAGTCAAGTAGCATTGCATATTCCTGTCTCCCACTTCCATCCTTAGTGTTCCTCCCATTTTCCAAAATCTGTCCTCTATCCATTTTCTCAGCAGCATCACGTATCCTTCCCAATGTCTCCCTCTCATACCCCTTTTCCACAAACCTCTCTATCAGCATGTCTGTCTGTTCTCTATAGTCCGAGATCTCAGAACAATTACGTCGTATTCTAAGCATCTGCCCTTTAGGTATATTAGTAAGCCACTTCTTATGATGACAGCTGGAATATGGGATATACCCGTTCCTATCTGTTTTCTTAAAATAGGTCCGCATCTGCAGCTTATCTCCCCTCCTATATAGGTCCAAATCAAGGAAGCAAATTCTGTTCTCATCACTCTCCACCGTTAATCTAATGCCCCTCTGGTTGGAATTAAGCCATTCCACATATTGATCCAATTCCAGTCTACTCCCTTTCCAGACGATACACAGGTCGTCTATATACCTGAACCAGTATCTCACTGGTTGGCTATTGCTATTTTCCAACACCTGTCGCTCCCACTCATCCATAAAAATATTTGCTAAACTGGGTGCAAATTTTGCCCCCATCGCGCATCCCGTTATCTGCCGAAAAAAATGTCCTGCATACCAAAAATAGTTATGCTGTAAAACAAACTTTAACAGCTGGAGGATAAACAGAATTTGCTCCCTCCTTAATACACCATCCATCCTTAGAGCTCTTCCTACTGCCTTTATTCCCAGATCATGCGGAATTATTGTATATAAAGAGGCTACATCAGCTGTTACTAAAAGATCATCTTCACCTAACGTGATTTTTTCCACCTCTTTAATCATTTGCTTCGTGTCTTTAATCAAATATGGGAGTTTTTGTACAATAGGCTGTAAGAACTTATCAATATACTCACCTATTCTCTGATTTAGGGACTCTATCCCGCTAATTATGGGCCTACCCGGGGGTCTTTCCAGATCCTTGTGTATTTTTGGATTCTGATATATCACAGGTATCCTTGGTACGTCAATCATAAGATATTTGAACTCTGAATCATCAATTATCCCCTCATCAAGCCCTCCCTTCAGAATATCTCTTAATATCCCTTTATATTGTCTAGTGGGGTCTCCCCTAAGTTTCTCATAGGTTGCACCGTCCCCAACTATCCTATCTAATTCATCAGTATACTGGTCCTTTCTCATCACCACAACACCACCTCCTTTGTCAGCAGGCCTAATCAGCAGGTCCTTTCTTTCAGCTAGTCTAAGTGCTGTCATTAACTCACCATCCTTCCTCTGATCACCCAATTTCTCTAAATCCGTCGTGACCAATCTTCTGAATACTTCAACTGTACTTCCCATACTATGTGTATTTGGATTGAATAGGGACTTATTTTTTAGTCCTGTGTGCACATAATCAGGGACTGGTCTATCATTATTCCTATTAATGGCTTCTTTAGATAAGAAATATTTTTTAATGTTAAGTTTCCTAACGTACTTCTGTATATTGATGTACGTACCAAATTTGTCTAATCCCTGCTTGGGGGCATACTTCAGACCTTTATCCAAAATGGCCATCTCTTCCGGTTTAAGCTGGACCTGACTAATATTAAAGATACCCTTTCCCTTCACCTTCTTCTCTTTTCTTCTCCCCCCTCTGCACCCTCTTCTATTCCTCGCTTTCTGCCCCCTCCCCCAGGGTCCACCTCCCCCTCCCCCACTCGCTGCCTCCTCACCTCGTCCCAAATTTTCCCAAAAAAATCATCATCAGCATCATTCAGTGGATCAAACCGATTTTGTGTGGGTACATAATTGGGTATCTCATTCCTCTGATATTGTGATCTCCAATCTCTTCTCGGTCTCTGCGGGCCCATCCCTGATCTAAATCCCGGGGTTCTGGGTTGGTTGAAGTGGCCTCTGTGCCCCCCTTCATTGTATCTGTCCTCTCCTCTATACCCCCCAGTTTTCCCCCGTCTTGCTATCCCATTCATTTGTATCCTCGGGCTCCCCTCTTCCCATCTTTCCTCTGTTCTAGGAGAATTAAAATGTACCTGTTGGGGTCCCATCCTATATCCTTCATACCTTGTATCTATTCGGGGTTTGTACTCACCTTGCTGCTGCATCTCCATATGCTCACTACTAGTGGCCATATTCCTCTCCACTTTTTCTTTCCTTTTAGTCTGTTCTACCTGCCATCTGTAGGCCTGTAGGTACATTTTAATTCTCCTAGAACAGAGGAAAGATGGGAAGAGGGGAGCCCGAGGATACAAATGAATGGGATAGCAAGATGGGGGAAAACTGGGGGGTATAGAGGAGAGGACAGATACAATGAAGGGGGGCACAGAGGCCACTTCAACCAACCCAGAACCCCGGGATTTAGATCAGGGATGGGCCCGCAGAGACCGAGAAGAGATTGGAGATCACAATATCAGAGGAATGAGATACCCAATTATGTACCCACACAAAATCGGTTTGATCCACTGAATGATGCTGATGATGATTTTTTTGGGAAAATTTGGGACGAGGTGAGGAGGCAGCGAGTGGGGGAGGGGGAGGTGGACCCTGGGGGAGGGGGCAGAAAGCGAGGAATAGAAGAGGGTGCAGAGGGGGGAGAAGAAAAGAGAAGAAGGTGAAGGGAAAGGGTATCTTTAATATTAGTCAGGTCCAGCTTAAACCGGAAGAGATGGCCATTTTGGATAAAGGTCTGAAGTATGCCCCCAAGCAGGGATTAGACAAATTTGGTACGTACATCAATATACAGAAGTACGTTAGGAAACTTAACATTAAAAAATATTTCTTATCTAAAGAAGCCATTAATAGGAACAATGATAGACCAGTCCCTGATTATGTGCACACAGGACTAAAAAATAAGTCCCTATTCAATCCAAATACACATAGTATGGGAAGTACAGTTGAAGTATTCAGAAGATTGGTCACGACGGATTTAGAGAAATTGGGTGATCAGAGGAAGGATGGTGAGTTAGTGACAGCACTTAGACTAGCTGAAAGAAAGGACCTGCTGATTAGGCCTGCTGACAAAGGAGGTGGTGTTGTGGTGATGAGAAAGGACCAGTATACTGATGAATTAGATAGGATAGTTGGGGACGGTGCAACCTATGAGAAACTTAGGGGAGACCCCACTAGACAATATAAAGGGATATTAAGAGATATTCTGAAGGGAGGGCTTGATGAGGGGATAATTGATGATTCAGAGTTCAAATATCTTATGATTGACGTACCAAGGATACCTGTGATATATCAGAATCCAAAAATACACAAGGATCTGGAAAGACCCCCGGGTAGGCCCATAATTAGCGGGATAGAGTCCCTAAATCAGAGAATAGGTGAGTATATTGATAAGTTCTTACAGCCTATTGTACAAAAACTCCCATATTTGATTAAAGACACGAAGCAAATGATTAAAGAGGTAGAAAAAATCACGTTAGGTGAAGATGATCTTTTAGTAACAGCTGATGTAGCCTCTTTATATACAATAATTCCGCATGATCTGGGAATAAAGGCAGTAGGAAGAGCTCTAAGGATGGATGGTGTATTAAGGAGGGAGCAAATTCTGTTTATCCTCCAGCTGTTAAAGTTTGTTTTACAGCATAACTATTTTTGGTATGCAGGACATTTTTTTCGGCAGATAACGGGATGCGCGATGGGGGCAAAATTTGCACCCAGTTTAGCAAATATTTTTATGGATGAGTGGGAGCGACAGGTGTTGGAAAATAGCAATAGCCAACCAGTGAGATACTGGTTCAGGTATATAGACGACCTGTGTATCGTCTGGAAAGGGAGTAGACTGGAATTGGATCAATATGTGGAATGGCTTAATTCCAACCAGAGGGGCATTAGATTAACGGTGGAGAGTGATGAGAACAGAATTTGCTTCCTTGATTTGGACCTATATAGGAGGGGAGATAAGCTGCAGATGCGGACCTATTTTAAGAAAACAGATAGGAACGGGTATATCCCATATTCCAGCTGTCATCATAAGAAGTGGCTTACTAATATACCTAAAGGGCAGATGCTTAGAATACGACGTAATTGTTCTGAGATCTCGGACTATAGAGAACAGACAGACATGCTGATAGAGAGGTTTGTGGAAAAGGGGTATGAGAGGGAGACATTGGGAAGGATACGTGATGCTGCTGAGAAAATGGATAGAGGACAGATTTTGGAAAATGGGAGGAACACTAAGGATGGAAGTGGGAGACAGGAATATGCAATGCTACTTGACTATAATTCCAGGCATGGTGAGGTCGAACGTATAATTAGGAGGCACTGGAATGTGCTGAGGGCCGACACGGTGTTGGGACGGAATATACCTGCTCAACCACGGTTTATATATAAGAAGGCAAAAAATCTGCAGCAGATCCTAGTTCCAAGTTTCATCGATGGACCAAAAAGATGTAGGGGAGATATGATGGGGAACAAAGGGTTCTATCCATGTAGAAAATGCATAGGTTGCACAGAGTCGCAGGCACAGAAACGTAATGAAGTTGTGGGAAAGGTCAATGGCAAGAAATATGAACTTAGGGACTGCATCACTTGCAGTACCACTCATGTTGTATATATGTGTTGGTGTCCCTGTGGACACCAATATATTGGGAGGACCACAAGGAAACTCAAGGATCGGATTGGTGAGCACGTTAGAAATATCAAAAAAGGCAACCCTGCACATAATATGTCTAAACATTTTGCTGAACAACATGGGCGGGACCCGGGCATGATAAATTTTTGTGGAATCGATAGGCTAAGGGGGAGTTGGAGAGGATGTAATAAAGTTAGGGAATTATCTAAGATGGAGTCACGCTGGATTCATGAACTCCAAACGCTGCACCCGAGAGGCCTAAATGTCGAGTTCGATTTGAATTGTTTCATTTCGAATGATTAGGGAGATGTGGGGTAGATGTGTGCCCCTATTCTTTGGGACACACATGTACCCCATTTAAAACATGGGGTTCGGTCTCTGTTTTTGTTATTGGTTGTACTGTTGCTGTTAGGGGGGTATGGGGTGGGGGTGACTCTCCTGGGTACTGTGTGTTTTTTTGGGATCACTTATCCATGTGTCCGGTGATGCTGGCCCTTGATGCTGTATCCACTTGCACTCTGCCATGTGAGTGGGGGGTGTGGGTGTATGCAGCGGCTGGGTTCCGGGCCATTGGACAGAATGAGAAGAAACAAATCGATTTGCTTAGTTGGAGTGGGCTATTGGGTACTGGATGGAAGATGAGGTAGAAAATGGTAAAAATAATGTGTAACCATGTGGGGATGATAAACATTACTGTGGTTGGGAAGAAACTATGTCTTTAGGTTTTATGATAATAATGATGATTTGGGGGTATGTGGAAAACTGATATTGTGGAGTATGATGAGGTAAAGAATGTGATAAACTGTACTGATATCATGAGGGGGTTTGAGGAGCGGACCGTATTGTATGCAAAGGGCTGAAAACAACTAAGAATTCCGTATTGTTGCGGAAGGCTCCGCTTTTGAGCCAATCATAGCGCTGGATTATCGGCATGTTGAAAACACTAGCCATGAGATGATGTTTGGGGGCGGAACCCTGGGCGTGAATAGCCGTGGCTGGCCTCCCAATGGAAGTGCAGCGGGCGGACTGCAGTGACGGGGCTGACCCTTGCTGACGTGGCAATTTCTCATAGGATGTTGAGAGGGATGGTGCAGGGCGGAAGTATTCCGGCGGCCATCTTGAGAAAGGGAAACTGGCTATTGGATGATGGGAGGGAAGTAAGAGTATTTTAAGACGCTGGCTGGTCATGCGCCTCAAGCCCCTGATGAGTGCGCATGCACGAAACGCGTAGGGCGGAGCTACGGGCGGACTGAGCTGGCGTGGAGGATTGTACTGAAATGCTTGATTTTACTGGAAACTTGTGAGTGCACTACTTTTAAACTTTTTATTAAAGCGAATGGTTTTACACTATGTGGAGCTTCTCAGTTATTAGGCTGATGTGAGACTCCTGTTCCTATGGAATCATCTACTCGAGGCTGGCAGTGAGAGATCCGCTGGGTGTTTGAGTGCAGTTGCTGTCTTATAATTTGGGCAGCAAAACAGAAGGTGAGAGGCCACGCATGTTGGTGGTGGTGTTAAGCCTGAGGAAACTTGCACGGGTTGAAAAGTGTAAAGGTGCTAAAGTTGCTGTCTGTGGTTGGCGGCCATACTATATGGTGAGGACCTGTGTGACCTGGTGACCTGTGGAGGATAATTAGGCAGAGCTCACGATCAAATTCCTGGCACTGGGTGTGAGGGATGTGGCACTGTTGCAATACAGTATTATGCTATGTTTTTTATTTCTCTTTTCATTTGAGTGACACAACTGTATGAAGATTCAATTACATGTGAGCGCAGCATCGCAAAAGGAATACAGTGGGGTATGTTACTGAGAGAAAAGACCATGTAACAACTGAATTAATAGGAAAGAAGGCTGAAACAAGCCAAGGATGACTCAAATGGACTTCTGGTGAGTTCATAGAAGATTTTTTTTTTTGTCACAAGTTAGCGGAAATTGATTTTAATTGTTTTTTTTCACAAACTGTCATTTTCCGCTAACTTGTGACAAAAAATAAAATCTTCTATGAACTCACCATACTCCTAACGGAATACCTTGGGGTGTCTTCTTTCTAAAATGGGGTCATTTGTGGGGTTCCTATACTGCCCTGGCATTTTAGGGGCCCTAAACCGTGAGGAGTAGTCTTGAAACCAAATGTCGCAAAATGACCTGTGAAATCCTAAAGGTACTCATTGGACTTTGGGCCCCTTAGCGCAGTTAGGGTGCAAAAAAGTGCCACACATGTGGTACCGCTGTACTCAGGAGAAGTAGTATAATGTGTTTTGGGGTGTATTTTTACACATACAGATGCTGGGTGGGAGAAATATCTCTGTAAATGACAATTATTTGATTTTTGTTTACACACAATTGTCCATTTACAGAGATATTTCTCCCACCCAGCATGGGTATGTTTAAAAACACACCCCAAAACACATTATACTACTTCTTCTGAGTACAGCGATACCACATGTGTGACACTTTTTTGCAACCTAGGTGCGCTAAGGGGCCTAACGTCCTATTCACAGGTCATTTTGAGGCATTTGGATTCTAGACTACTCCTCACGGTTTAGGGCCCCTAAAATGCCAGGGCAGTATAGGAACCCCACAAGTGACCCCATTTTAGAAAGAAGACACCCCAAGGTATTCTGTTAGGAGTATGGTGAGTTCATAGAAGATTTTTTTTTTTGTCACAAGTTAGCGGAAAATGACACTTTGTGAAAAAAAAAAACAATACATATCAATTTCCGCTAACTTGTGACAAAAAATAAAATCTTCTATGAACTCATCATACACCTAACAGAATACCTTGGGGTGTCTTCTTTCTAAAATGGGGTCACTTGTGGGGTTCCTATACTGCCCTGGCATTTTAGGGGCCCTAAACCGTGAGGAGTAGTCTTGAACCCAAATGTCTCAAAATGACCTGTGAAATCCTAAAGGTACTCCTTGGACTTTGGGCCCCTTAGCACAGTTAGGCTGCAAAAAAGTTAGTGAAAAATGACACTTTGTGAAAAAAACAATAAAAATCCAATTTCCGCTAACTTTTGACAAAAAATAAAATCTTCTATGAACTCATCATACACCTAACAGAATACCTTGGGGTGTCTTCTTTCTAAAATGGGGTCACTTGTGGGGTTCCTATACTGCCCTGGCATTTTACGGGCCCAAAACTGTGAGTAGTCTGGAAACCAAATTTCTCAAAATGACTGTTCAGGGGTATAAGCATCTGCAAATTTTGATGACAGGTGGTCTATGAGGGGGCAAATTTTGTGGAATCGGTCATAAGCAGGGTGGCCTCTTAGATGACAGGATGTATTGGGCCTGATCTGATGGATAGGAGTGCTAGGGGGGTGACAGGAGGTGATTGATGGGTGTCTCAGGGGGCGGTTAGAGGGGAAAATAGATGCAATCAATGCACTTGGGAGGTGATCGGAAGGGGGTCTGAGGGGGATCTGAGGGTTTGGCCAAGTGATCAGGTGCACACACGGGGCAAATTAGGGCCTGATCTGATGGGTAGGTGTGCTAGGGGTGACAGGAGGTGATTGATGGGTGTCTCAAGGTGTGATTAGAGGAGGGAAATAGATGCAAGCAATGCACTAGCGAGGTGATCAGGGCTGGGGTCTGAGGGCATTCTGAGGTGTGGGTGGGTGATTGGGTGCCCGCAAGGGGCAGATTAGGGTCTAATCTGATGGGTAACAGTGACAGGTGGTGATAGGGGGTGATTGATGGGTAATTAGTGGGTGTTTAGAGGAGAGAAGAGATGTAAACACTGCACTTGGGAGGTGATCTGATGTCGGATCTGCGGGCGATCTATTGGTGTGGGTGGGTGATCAGATTGCCCGCAAGGGGCAGGTTAGGGGCTGATTGATGGGTGGCAGTGACAGGGGGTGATTGATGGGTGGCAGTGACAGGGGGTGATTGATGGGTGATTGATAGGTGATTGACAGGTGATCAGTGGGTTATTACAGGGAATAACAGATGTAAATATTGCACTGGCGAATTGATAAGGGGGGGTCTGAGGGCAATCTGAGCGTGTGGGCGGGTGATTGGGTGCCCGCAAGGGGCAGGTTAGGGTCTAATCTGATGGGTAACAGTGACAGGTGGTGATAGGGGGTGATTGATGGGTAATTAGTTGGTGTTTAGAGGAGAGAAGAGATGTAAACATTGCACTTGGGAGGTGATCTGATGTCAGATCTGCGGGCGATCTATTGGTGTGGGTGGATGATCAGATTGCCCGCAAGGGGCAGGTTAGGGGCTGATTGATGGGTGGCAGTGACAGGGGGTGATTGACGGGTGATTGACAGGTGATTGACAGGTGATCAGGGGGGATAGATGCATACAGTACACGGGGGGGGGATCTCAGGGGGGGGGGTCTGGGGAGAATCTGAGGGGGGGGGGTGATCAGGAGGGAGTAGGGGGCAGATTAGGGACTAAAAAAAATAGCGTTGACAGATAGTGACAGGGAGTGATTGATGGGTGATTAGGGGAGTGACTGGGTGCAAACAGTGGTCTGGGGGGTGAGCAGGGGGGGGGGTCTGAGGGGTGCTGTGGGCGATCAAGGGGCAGGGGGGGAAATCAGTGTGCTTGGGTGCAGACTAGGGTGGCTGCAGCCTGCCCTGGTGGTCCCTTGGACACTGGGACCACCAGGGCAGGAGGCAGCCAGTATAATAGGCTTTGTATACATTACAAAGCCTATTATACAAAGTACATGCGGCGATCCGGGTGCTAGTAACACGCCGGCGCTTCCGAACGGCCGGCGGGTTACAGCGAACGGGGGGCGGAGCCAGTCCCCGGCGGCTGATCGCGTCACGAAGACGCGATCGCCGCATAGCAACGCCCGCAGCCGCCCCCGCCGATGGGCGTATTGCGGTCGTTTGGGCCCGGACTTTGCTGCCGCCCATCGGCTGGGGGCGGTCCTTAAGTGGTTAATGGAAGACTAGTTTGGTTTTAATATCTATGAAAAAAGGAGCGAGAAGAGTTAATATAGAGAAGGATCTATGCCAGGTGGAGACGATGTGGATCTATAAATTGGGCATGCTATCTCCATTTGGCCTGAATTCTGAGATTGACTTCTCTGTATTTCTGAATTAACTTTATACTGCTAGCAAATATGTCCGATCCCGTTTGCATGATAAAAATAATTGAATGTGCTCATATAGGTGGATGTGAGTGGAAAATGACTGTGGGTGGTGATGAACAGTGTATGATAGAGACATATGTTTCAGGGTTGTCATGCGCATGCGTTAATGCCTATATGGGGCATGCGTACTCTGTGCACTGTACCCACTTGTCTCAGCTGCCACTCACGCCAGAAAGATGGGCACAGGAGAGAGAAAATAACGTGAGAGGAAAAATGAGAAATAAAAACTACATGTTAGAAAACGTTCTCTTAAAAAACGCTCTGATAAGAAACTTTGCTCCATTTCTAAGCTTTTATGATTTCTCTGAGATGCAATACGCAGATTTAATCTGTGATCTATTTGATATGTGCAAACATATAATGGATCTACTCGTACACTGCTACATGGGGAATAGAAAATGAAAAATGAAATGAGATGTGATCTAATGGAAATAAATCGCTATGTTTCCAGCATCAAAGATGGCCACTGAGGATGCATCACATGACTGTGAGGGAGAGTATAAAAAGCCTGTAGGATGTCGTGACACTCCCCCTGACGTCACTCTGAGGAAGCCTATTGGCGAAACATGTAAGTGGGAGGAGCTCCAGGAGGCCGGCCTCGCCCACTACCAGTAACACAGGAGCGCTGGATCCCCACCGTCACGTTGAAGTCAATAGCCTTAGGCGGGTAGATTGCGCTCACTACTGACACCCAGCCACGCTGTTTATCCATGTAAGTGGTGTGCATTGAAGCAGCAGCATTTGTTGGAGCCCAAGATTGAATCAACGCGGACCGCAGAGTGTCGGGGACCTGTGAGTTTCAGCAGATGCAAGTGGCCCATGATCAGCTGACTCCATAGAAATTACAAGTAAGCTACAAACGCGCTATATGCATTGCCTGTGAACTGTCACCTATACAATTTGCTTGTGCCACTAAGCTTTTGTGGAAGACTCAGCATTGCATCTCCAGAACTGCATGAGATCTGTTAAGTGTATGCAAAGCAGTAGACTTTTGAATCAGTTTCCTTTTCTCTATTTTCCTTACAACCCTGGAAGGAATAATACAACCTGAGCAAAGGTGTAACTCTCTACCTTAAAGGGACAGTGCAAGTGTTCTACATGGCTAATATGGTAGCTACCATTATGTGCAGCACTGATTGGTGAAGCAGCGTGACTGATGCGTATGGTGGTATGTGTGAGGGGTGGATGAGGGACTCCGGAGGTTCTCAGTGTTTTTAATATTTTAAATGTATGTCAATTGCTGTGATTCTGGTCCACAATAAAGGTTTTGTATATCATGTGAGGTCTCTGTTTAAGCTATACTCCATATGTTTTAAGATCTGTGATCAAGTTTGTTAGGGCCCCTGTAGGCTGTCAAGGAAGAGTGGTGTGCTCTTACATTCATTTTTTCGCAAAAAAAAATAAATAAATGAAAATGCATTTTTTTTCCCTATATTACTGATATTACTGTCACTTACAGTAAGATAGCAACAATCTGACAAAATCTAACAGGGTTTGGACTATTCCATCTTTTAAAGGGAGATTCTCTGAGTTTTCTTTATTATCAAAAGCACTTACTGAATGGCAGTTGCACGGTTCAACTGCCAGAAGAGTGTAAAAATGTTTAGGCAGGCTGTATAGATCCCTTTTTAGGCAGTGCTTTTGTAAAGAATAAAGGGAATACTGAGAATCATCCCTGAGAGTATGGAAACTGTCAGATCTGTCAGTTTTACTACCTAGTGTAATTGACAGTGCCATAGGGGAAAAAGTAATTGTTACTTTTATAACTTGGACAATATAAAAAGTGCCAGTAGATATAACAGCACTTCTCTAGAGAACAGCCTGTGTGATTTTAATTGGCTTCTTTTGGTAACTACCCTTCTTTTGTTTTAGGCTTCTTCACAACTGTTCTAATAAATTGGCTTTTGGTATATTTGTTATAGAACTGAATGTCATAAGGCATATTCAATGGCTCAATGGGCCCAGTTCAATTTACTTTTTCTCCTGTTGTCTTCTAAGAGAGCATTTTTTCAGCTTCTGCTTAAGATAACTTTTGCACACTGCAATTGAAAAAATACCAAAAAGTTGGTAAAAAAAAGTACGGTCAAAATTAAATTGCTTGCTGGTGGTTTAAAAGGCATTTTGTTTCTAATGTGGAAATATCACCTAGATTCCCAACCCTGTCCTCAAGGCCCACCAACAGTACATGTTTTGCAGAAAACCACAAACAATCACATGTGAGGTAATTAGTGTCTCAGCAGAGCTGATTAACCACCTCTGTGGGTTTCCACAAAACATGCACTGTTGGTGGTCCTTGAGGACAGGGTTGGGGAAGCCTCATACAGTCGCTCAGCTGCAGCAATTACAGCTCATTTGAATCACGAGTAACTACTGTGGTTTCTCGTGATTAGCTCGTGATGAGCATCCCTGGTCCTTTGTCAGCACATTGAGCCTGGTCCAATTCTTTTTTTCCTCCAGGTCCTAGAAGAAAAAAAGAATTGGACCAGGCCCAATGTGCTGACAAAGGACCAGGGATGCTCATCACAAGCTAATCACGAGTAACAACAGTAGTTACTCGTGATTCAAATGAGCTGTAATTGCTGCAGCTGAGCGACTGTATGAGGCGGGGTTAATCACTCGTAATTCCGCCCTCTGCCCTGCATTTCCAAGAGCTTGCAAGCGTCCTATAGGTCCTGTTGCAAGCCTCGCTATGCCGTACTTCCTCCTTCCGGCTTGATGGAGGAAGTGCACCATAATGAGGCTTGCAATGCGACCAATAGGATGCTTGCAATCTCTTTGAAACGCAGGGAGGACGGCAACATTATGGGCAATTTACCCCGCCACATACAGCCGCTCAGCTGCGGCAATTACAGCTCATTTGAATCACGAGTAACCATTGTGGTTACTCATGATTTACTTGTGATGAGCATCCCTACAAAGGACACACACATATTGTAATTGGTGACAGAAATGCAAGAATTAGCTAAAGATTTGTGCTGCTGCGTAGCCGGCCTCCCGAATTCAGCTGTTGGAGATGCCATCAACATGAAAAAATACATCAAGCTTGTTAAAATGTAATGCGTTGTATTTATTGACATCAAAGTGACACAAGGCAAACCGCATTCTAATACAGGCTTTTGAAACAAGGGAATACATCATGAAGTAGGTATGCAAAGCAGATGCAATGTCACTTTCTTGACCAACAAATATGGCATAAGGCAAAATCTGTAGAAAGATTCAAAGAATTATATAAGTTAGACATACACACATCTTTTAACCATTTATTTCATGTAACATAAATATGTTAAATCAGAATTAAGTAGCTTGCTGAACAATAATCAAACAACAATACAGTAAATAATTTTGCTCCCAAAATGAAATAAGAAATACCAATAAGAAATAAGAGTACCCAGTGGCTGCCTGTTATTTACAGAACTTTTTCCAAAGCAGCCTGTACATCGTAGTCAGTGCATGACAGCTTTGTTACGGGGCTATGATTAAGGACATTGTTGTCCGAAACATGTCAGCTTTTTATTTCTGTGTCTTGTGGTTGTTCAATAAAATCGTTTGGATGCCACCAGTTGGAGAGTGCGGATATTCCTGTTTCCTCTGGCATTGCTGTCTGAATTCTGCACCTTGACACGAGAAGAGTGAGTGCAGAGGTGTTTATTTTACTTTGTTATGTCTGCATATCTCTCAACTAGATGCAGGGACCCATTTTAGTACTAACATATTTAGGCGGATGACATGTACACCTGCACATTCACAGCTGATGGAGTTAAACAAAGCAATATTTTAGAGATTGTACATAAACGTTTCCCCATTGTAGCAACAATTTTAGTAGGTCTATAGAGTAAAATACATATTTATATAGGTCTTTGCATCAGGATAGGTGCTTCCATAAGTGGGACTGTACATCCAATAGAGGGACACTTGTGAAATTTTGAGTCTGCTTTCTACCAGATTTTCCCAAATGTCTCCTTGTAAATGTACACTGATGCCCATTTCATTCTGAAAGCTGTATTCACATAACTCTGATTTGTGGTGAAGTCTGATCAGTGCTCTTTGCATCAAAGACCTATTTCTTTCTGTATGTTTTATTTATAAATACAATTAAATGAAATTAATGCTATCCTTATAATACCTGAATGTAGCTTCTGCAATTTAACATGTATCTAACTCCAGTTCACCGTGAAATTACCATTATTGTTAAAGGCCGTTTCTGCCTGAAACCTCAACAAAGAATTACAAAGCTCTGTGGTCACCCCCATCTGTGGCCCACCCCCTTTTGATGGCCACGGCCACCAAGCTGGGGGTTGGGCCTTGGCAGCAGAGGTGGGGGTGGCTGCAGCACTTTGTGGGAGGAGGACCCCAAGTTGTCCATTTTTTTATACTTTAGACTTTGCTCCAAGTTTTCCATTTTGTTATACATCAGACTTTGATTTCGCTTGAAATAGTTACATTCCAAAGCTGCTGATCAGCATCAAATGGTAGGTCAGTAAAATCTACAAATACAAGTGCCATGGAATCTGAATCCATTGATTTTCATAAAACACTGAGGAAAAGTGTGGGAAGGATAACTGCTTTATCAAACACTCACAGGTAGGAAATAGACAGTAATGTAAGGAGACTCTGCATATCAGTAGCTGCTGTAGCGTTAGCCACTTTTAGTTAATAGGATATGGGGAGTTTGGACAGCTCACATACTGGCAGTTCTCCAATGAAAAAAGGAGCCATCTACTGGCACAGGAAAATAGTTTTGCAAATCCAGCCATAAACTGGGGTTTTAAATAACATTTGTCACCAAATAAATGTGTCATATACATTTATCAATTCACATATTTGATCTGTTTAATGGATGTGTGTTTCAAACAAAAAAGCTAAAACTGGAAGCAAATATTTCATTTTTGGTATGGTGCATCTTACCTGTTATTAACCACGCTTGGCAGATCCAACATCCAACTGACCTTGATACTGACCAACAAAGTGTGTACTGCTACCAACTCTTTGAGCACTACCACCTATTTGCTGACTTGTACTGTAATATTGACCTTTACCAGCACCACTAGCACCTCCAGCTAAACCACCTCCAACACTTAAAGAACCACTAGCACCTCCAGCTAAACCACCTGCAGTACTGAGAGCACCACTCATCATCCCACCAGCCAAATTGCCAGCACCACCAGCCATACCACCCATTACATTACCAGTAGCACCAGCCAGCCCACCAGCAAGATTGGTAATACCTCCAGCTGCACCACTTGCCGCATTGAGAGCACCAGCCATCATCCCACTAGCAAGATTGCTAGCACCACCAGCCATACCACCCATTACATTACCAGTAGCACCAGCCAGCCCACCAGCAAGATTGGTAATACCTCCAGCTGCACCACTTGCCGCATTGAGAGCACCAGCCATCATCCCACTAGCAAGATTGCTAGCACCACCAGCCATACCACCCATTACATTACCAGTAGCACCAGCCAGCCCACCAGCTACATTGCTCATACCACCAAGTACACCACCTGCAGTATGGAGAACACCACCCATCATCCCACCAGCAAGATTGCTAGCACCACCAACTGCACTACTGACTAAATTTCCAGCAGTACCAACCAATCCACTCAAAAGACCACCACCAGTTTTACCACCAGTTTTACCACCAGTTTTAGATCCACCACCAGTAAGGGTTCCTTCAATAATATCACTATAACCTATGGCTACTATATTAAGACCTCCACCCTGTAAAAAGAAGAGAGAGAAAAAAACGAGATTGTATAAGAAAATTGAAAACAGCATAAATGTATACTATCCAATGTTATTTGATTTTCAGTTAATGTGTGGAGCATACAATCAGGCAGGCAGGTGAGTTATTTGAGAGCTCCTAAACAGAGCAGCTTGGAACACTCTACAATGGATCTAGCTACAGCAGTATCATACTGTATGATATTGTAAGTGTTTGCTCTACTTTGTGCAGTGGCTGGATAATGTACTGCTTAAGGGCTCTGCCTCTGACACAGGAGACCAGGGTTCAAATCTCGTGCTCCTCCTGTCCAGTGAGCCAGCACCTATTCAGTAGGTGACCTTGGGGCAAGACTCCCTGACACTGCTACTGCCTATAGAACGCCTATATATTCTTAGTGGCTTCAGCTCTGGCACTTTGAGTCCACCAGGACAAAAGCGCCATATAAAAGTTTTGTGTTTGTTACTGCCTTAAGGATCTGTTGTTGTACAGTGTAGGGTCCAATATAATTTCTCCAGGCAATTTCTCCAAAAAATGGCAACACAATCTGCTGTCCAGAAAATATTGCATACATCGGGTTTGTCCATTGAGGTACAAATAGATGACTATAAACAGGCACACAACCCATCTGTTTTCCTCTGCTGCCCATTGTATTAAACTACAAGTAGACCTGGGTCCTTATCCAATTCAATTTTTCTCCTAAGCTTTCTCCTAGGATACAATTTTTCCTCTTTTGTTAAGAAAACTTTTCATCACTCTGCAACCGAAAAAGTACCAAAAAGTAGGTGAAAAAGTGTTGTCAAAATTAATATGAGTTTTTTCTTGCTCGCTAGTGGCTTAAAATGTTATTTAACTGATTAGTTGCCCTGAAGCAGTACATTGTAAAATAGCTTTTGGTTAAAATGCATAGATGTGAACTGACCCATAGGGAAGCAGAGTGCAAATAAGTACATTTTGACTCTGTATCAAATATCAAATCAAATAATTTTGATATCATTTTATTGCAAAATAGTTAGTGTATATGTTAATGAAAAACAAGAGGGCTTCTCCTACTTACTGATATACCAAGCTTAGAAAGTCGGTATACTTTAGATTGCAAAATTATTCATTTTTACTGCAACTGTGCAAAATACATACATGCATATGTAGCAAGTGGGCTGTATTTTAGAAGAGACTGAGGCCCATATGCAATTAACTTTTTTCACCTAATTTATCTCCTAGGAGATCATTTTAATTTTCTCTTTAAACTAACTTTTCAGCACTTTATAACTGAAAAAGTAGCAAAAGTTGGTGAAAAAGTACTATCACATTTATTTTGAGTATTTTCTTGCTCACTGGTGACATAAAGAAAACCTGAACTGAAAATTAAAAGTCATAATAAACATACACACGTCATACTTACCTTCCATGTAGTCTACTCCTCAATCTCTTTTTTCCTCTCCAGCATCCTGTTTGTCCACTGTGTTCAAGGGAATTGTCCGTTCTCCGTTTGGAAAATGCCTATTACCCGATAACAGCTTAAAGGTCAGCACACTGTTAAACTGTAACATTGCCCACGTAAACCATAAAGAAACTTGGACATTACCTGGCAAATGAGTTGTCCTCTCAGCTATCACTGACAGCAACTGATATATAACTGACAGCAACTGATATATTTCAGTTCTGACAAAATGTCAGAACTGGAAGGGATCATTGTTAGAAGAAAATGGTGAGCTTCTGAGAGGAACTGATGGTGAGGTAAGCAAGTAATATTCATTTACAGGTACATCATGTGTTTATTTTAAATATTTTTATTCAGTTCAGGTCCCCTTTAAAGTTGTGAGAATATCGCATAGGAGAAAACTACGGAGAAAAATTGAATTGAATATGAGCCTGCACGTGTTATTCGGTTAATATAGATGCAAGTATATAGGAAGCCAGAAAATTGAGTTATTTTGAAACTATTAAATGGATGTGATGATCACTAGCCTGTAGAGATCTGAGGGTTCACAGTTTAGAAAGGGCCTATTTGTTTGGATCTTTGCAGAGAGAGAGAGTCTGGCTCTCAAGCTCTTGTTTCCCAGTGTGCAAGTTTGAAAAAGTTACATATGGTCTGTTTGGAACTTAGGTTGGAGGTTACCCACTGACAAAATAAAAAAACAAAGAAACATTGGGTGCATTGTCCATCAGTAGAGCAAGACAGCGGGGACAAGGGAAGACTAGTGGGTGTCAAAGAAACATTACACTTTCGTAAAAGTGTGTATTCTGAAATCAAGGCAGATAAAGGTGTTGCTCAACAACACAATTTAGGAGGTACTACTGCGGGGCATATGCTCCAAGCAACAAAGACACTTGTTTGTAGAAAAGGTGTTGCTCAGTATAGCTCCAAGAAGGTTAATGCACATTATCTTAAACTATTTTTTGGTTCATGTCTCTGACTGTATATCAGCTACAATATTGGATTGCTTTACTTGCAGATTGTAAGGGGAAACAGGTAATCAAAATATAGTCACTGACACAAAGAGACCTCCTCGGACCACATTG
This sequence comes from Hyperolius riggenbachi, assembly GCF_040937935.1. Taxonomy (NCBI): domain Eukaryota; kingdom Metazoa; phylum Chordata; class Amphibia; order Anura; family Hyperoliidae; genus Hyperolius; species Hyperolius riggenbachi. The sequence goes on from NC_090648.1 coordinate 356,793,374, forward strand.
TTTAGAAGTCAGTGAAATAAAGACTTTGCTGTTTCTAAGCGATCAATACGATTGTTTCCATGCCTATGAGTGACCACATGCATCAGAGTACTTAGACACAGATAGTGTGCTAGACAGGGGTCCTGACTGAGTCAAGTTATTAAATCAGGGAATGATTCGTAGGACATAATATTTAACAATACCTAAGGGTGGTAGGGTCAGGGTTTGCTACACTGTGGAGGATTATCTGCAGATCCCTTTGAACTGGTTTGAATAAAGAACTGATGCAGAAGTTCATGCCTGGTTGGTTTCTTATAATTTTACTAGACTGGAGACACAACTTAGCTCCATTCATCACATGTATGTTAATGGTGGCATTTTATTCTGCTTGTCAGAGATTGATACACTGTGCCCCATGGACAACACTCTCCCGAGCATGTTTGCTCTTAAAAAAAGGAATGAATGCACTGATGGATAGTCAGTGTTCTACTGAGTATCTTTCCTCTGGACAATGAAAGAAAAAAAAAGTGAATGCACTGAGGGGTAAAAAAGTAGCAAACATAGGACTTTGCTTTCTGTTAGTGTGTTGACTGGTACTATTGCAATTTCAAGCTGTGGGGTCCTGATAAAAACTTCCAGGTTAGCATCATATTAATTCCAAATTTGAGTGCATGGAAAATATTATGTATTTTCAAATATGACTTTTGATGAATGATACCCCATAGCCTACTTCTAATACACTGGTGCTTCTTCCTGACCAGTTTTAACCTATTGGCAGCTTTAAAGGAATTATCTCGTTTGAGATAAGTGCACTGCTTTTGACCTTAGCCTGCATAACGTGTTGTGGTACAAATTCTTGGAATGCTTTGATGTCTCTCTGCTAGCAGAAAATATAGAAACTGAAAGCAGAAGTCCTCTGTTATGGTCTAACTCTGCCCCAAGTGACAAGTGGCCATACATGTACACTACAGCAGTACTAATTAGTAGCAAGGAAATACAACAAATAAATCAAAATATGGGCTAAAATTAATTGGACTGTACAGAGACATAAAAATACTGCTAAGTACTAATGACAACATTTTTATATACAGTATATATGCATAAAAAAAACATTTCTTACCATAACGTTATTTGCAGAATAAATTATGTGTCCTAAGTTCACATTTCCATAGATTAATATATTAGCCTGCAAAGGATAATTAATAAAAATGCCATAGTTACTAGAATATGAATTTGTCAGTCACATTTTAGATATTTATAAATTTGGTAATGCAAACTTTGGCTTTAATTTTTTAGTTTAAATTTATTGTCAGGACATTGATTTCAAAAATGATTTTTAATCCCTTCCATAGACAGCTGGAACACTGTGATCCAAAGCTAAGGCGTCAAGAGCAAGCTAGCATCATATGAACTCAGGTCTTGCCATCAGTCATTGTCAGAGCTCTCAGTTACCTGATGCAGAAATTTTACTTTCCCAGAATGCTACTGTGTTGCCTTTGGTTATCTTCAGGCTACCACTCCCTGATGCTGCTGATCCTACCCCCAACCCTTCAAGGCTCCAACACTATGGTGCTCTAATGGAAGCTGCACTGATTGAAAGAGCAAGTTGCAAGTTACTCATGTGGTGTCCAGAAGGAGCAAGGTGAAGGGGTCTAAATACTTTCTGTTACCTATCCAAGGGTGAAAGCAACACCAAAGTCCTGATCAAAGAAGATAGGGACTGGGTACCAGAAGTGCAATTGCTAAGGTGAATATAATGTTTTATCTCCATATGTTAAATTTTAAATATTTAACATTTTGTTGCAGTAGCAGGTGTATATTTCAAACAAAACTGTTGACCAAAAAAACCCACCATTTAAAGGTCAACTTCACAGGATATAAATATTGTAACCAAGGACAGTATGCTTAAGGTGTTATCTGCACAGTCCAGTCGGGATCTGTTAATCTTTTTGCTGTAGTGCTCAATTAAAGGATCAGGTCAGTATGCTGGTTAGTTCCTTAGCTAACGTTGCTAGATGTTAACTAATTTACAGAACAAGTTGAATCAATATTTAAATAGTTTGCATATGTCTAATTTAACAAGTTTACCTGGTCATGCGTTTTACTTTAAACGAAAAAAAAAATGTTAGTGTTAAGGATTGGACCCAGCAGAACAGCTGATATTACTAGTTATCTGCATAACATAAATAGGCCTCTAGCTTTGAATGCCTGCAGGTAAGTTATCTCAGCTATAGCTATTAGTTATTGACTGGATAGCAATAAAGGCAAGTATTTCACTCATAATGGAAAAACTAGGCCTGAGTAGTTGTAAAATCTCACCATTTCAGCAGAGATGCACTTAAGGAAGAAATCCATATTGCCTTGGGGTTGGAAATAGTTTGCAAGTTCAGCATGTTGTCCAGACTGAAAGTGAGAAATGGAAAAGTAAGGTAATCACAAAATAAATCCTTGAATTTTTAACTCAGTGTTTGTGCCAGAAAATGTATGGCATGTGTTTAACACTGTGTACATGGTGTTGTGCATCTGAGTAAATATCCTACTCACAAATCTAAATTCCAGTAGGCTTTCACTAGTAAAATCATGCCCAATATAACCAAGCTACAATATATAAGAAATATAAATGAGAAGACAGAAAATTGTGTTACCTCCATTGCCTTAATGAGGACTTCAATGTTGAAGTTACCCCTGAAATTCTGGAAACATAAAACATTATTTAATTAGCATCTTTCAAGTTGGGTGGTACAAAAATCAAAACATGTTCTTATTTGAAAAAAATGTGAAGTACAACATGCATTTAACATTTAAAATATCAAATCTGGAAATTCATAAGTTGAACCATTATTTTTGTTTTAATATATATTTTTTCCATTTAATGTATCATAATTTTCTCATTAATGTGAGACTTCTTTTGTGAACATTAAGTTTTATACCATGTTGTAAGATCCCACCAATTCAAGCACAATTTGTTGAGTTAAAAAAACCTTTTTGTAAGCACAAACTATGAGTTATAGCATAATGATATCTTCATATAACTCTACAAAAATTATTACACCTCTTTTCAGGACATAAAGATCATTTTCATTGTTAACCTCTTGAGGACTGCAGGGCTAAACCCCCCCTAGTGACCAGGTCATTGTTAGTGAAATTGGCTGCTGCAGCTTTAAGGCCAAGCTGCAGGGCCGCACAACACAGCACACAAGTGATCCCCCCCCCCTTTTTCTCCCCACCATCAGAGCTCTCTGTTGGTGGGGTCTGATCGCTCCCCCCATGTTTTTTTTTTATATAAATATTTTTGTTGCAGCTTTAAAAAAATAACCTGTTCCTTTAAATCCCTTCCCTCCCTCCCTCCCTCCCTCCCTCCCCACAGCCGGCTAATTACGGTGATCGGCTGTCATAGGCTTCTGCCTATGAGAGCCGATCGCTCTCTTGTCCCCAGGGGACAGCCGTGTCACACGGCTGTCCCCAGTGCAGCGCTGCTGCTAATCGCAGCACTACACAGTGTAAATAGACGCCGATCACGCCGTCTAACAGTCTCCCGAGCAGCAATAGCCGCTCGGAGACTGAAGGCGGGGTGGAGCTCCGCCCCCCAAGCAGGAGATGCGCGCGCAGCCTGCGCGCGATCTCCTGCAAAACAGAGCCCCAGGACTTCACGCCAATCGGCGTTAGGCGGTCCCGGGGCTGCCGCCGCGGCCACGCCCATCGGTGTGACGCGGTCGGAAAGTGGTTAAAGAGAAGCAGACATGAGATGGCTGCCATCTTCATTCTCGTCCTAAAAAAAAAGATGTTGCAAGTTCATCAACTGCAAATTACGTGAGCCTAATGTCCACAAACAGCAGCTATGCAACTAACACCTCACTTCAGGAAGTCTAGAGACAATAATCATGCTGTCCTCACTGAGAGACTGATTATCAAGAGCGGTTTAACTTATGTTACATTCCATCTGATTTATCACACATTTACAAACCAATAACCTCCACTACGTACATTGATGATTACTGAGGATGAGGATGGTTAATGCGATATAAATAATTTTGAGTTGATGTAGTATTATGCAAATTTAATAAGTACATTTATGCAGTTTTAAAATTATTAAATCAAATTCCCTCTCGGAGGAATTCAAGTTGTGCATTTTCAAGCTGCATAAGTTTGCAGACAAACTGTGCTCAATTCAATTCACTTTTTCTCCTAAATTTTCTCCTAAGAGATAATTATTCATCTTCTATTTAAGATAACATCCTGAATTCATTAAATTCTTTCTTGCTGGTGACATAAAGGGTTTTTTATTCATAAAATGTGAAAATATCACCTAGGAGAAACCTTAGGAGAAAAAGTGAATTGAATTGGATTGGGGCAATGTGTACAATCCTGAATAGACCCTATTCCCCATTTGAGCTAGTTTTATTTCAGCCTTAAGGTGGCCACACACCATACAATTTTTTAAAATATCTGTTCAATTTAAGAATTGCAATCAATTTTTCTGACTGATGGTAACATTTAAAAAAATATGACCAATGTACCACACACGTATGTTACATTTTTCCCCAATTATGATAAAAATGATTGGAAACTATGATGAAATTGCTAGGATGTGTATATTAATACATTGACAATCTAACACACACCATACAATCTTTAGAAAGATTGAAGCAAAATATCTGGCATTCCGGATCGATAAAAATTGAAGAAAACTGGAAATTCGATCGGATTTTTCAATCGAATGTAAAAAAAAGCTATAGATTTTTTCGGGAGATCCGATCAGTTTTATCGAATTGTTGTAAAATCGGATCATTTTATTGTATCGTGTGTGGCCACCTTTAGTCTGCATTTATTCCAAATTGCTTGGTTTCCCTGTAGCTAGTAGCTACTCATTTCTCACTCGTGTAATCCAGTACTTAGTGCTTTGATCCACCATGCAACTTCATGTTTAATCCATCTTCCCAATTTCCATTCCCATTTTAGGTCTTTTATGATATAACATGCCCAGATGGACAAACTGCTCTGGATCCTGCACAGCAAAAATATGTCCATATAAGACACGCCTTCATTTTCTATTCCACTGCAGGCAGTACATCATGTATAAATGAGCGTGAGAAAAAAATTATTGACCTATTAACCTATTTTTCCACTCACTTCTTGAACTTTGTTCAGGTATTACAATTTCGGCATACAAATTAACTGCTCATCATCATTTCAGGGCACTTTGTAATGTCTACAAAGGTGTCTATAATTATCTTTACCTTGCCTACCTTGGAACCATAATTAACATAGTTTTTTTCAGCTGTTGATTTGTATTCAAATAAAATAAAATTAGCTCAGGAAATACAATTTTCTTAAAGGAGTTATCAGGGGGAAAAAAGAAAAATTAGCTTTATTCACCTGGGGCTTTCTCCAGCCCCTTGCAGCGAACTGTCCCACACTGTCACCTCCGCTCCCTGCCGATGTCCCGGTTTCGTAGATCGGTATTCAGGCTGACTGCTGGGTCGGCCTTACTGTGGCTGCGTGAAGCGCTGCTGTCAATCACGGCGACGTGGGCTGCGGTGAACTGCGCAGGCGCAGAACTACTGCGCCTGCGCAGTTCGCCTCGGCCCGTGCGGCCATGATTGACAGTGGCCTGTTGTACAGCCGCAGTAAGGCCAACCCCGCGGTCGACCTGAATACTGATCTATGAGACCAGGACAGCGGCGGGGAGCGGAGGTGACAGTGTGGGACAGTCGGCTGCAAGGGGCTGGAGAAAGCCCCAGGAGAGTAAAGCTATTTTTTCTTTTTTCCCCTGATAACTCCTTTAAGTATGTATGTAATTCTTAAGAACATTATTATATTAACGGAGCTGACCTGGTGAGTCAGAGAGGTTCTGAACTTAAACAAATGAATAATTCATGTAAGCATCTTATTTATCATCTTACCACTCTTGACATGATATCACGGACTTGCAGACCCATATCTTGAGCCCAGATTTTCTGAAATATGAAGAAACAGATAATGGGGTCATATAATAGGATTACCATAATGCCTTTTAGTGTCTGTTTTCTATTCCTTAGAATGATACACAAATAGATTATATTACATATGGTATATGGCTCTCCGTGTTGTTCCACCATTTCTGTTTCCTTTACTGTATCTAGAGTGGCATGGTGGAAACATCATTTTGCTATGCAAAAGCACATCATGATGACAAGTGGTTGGATAGTGTACTGGGTAAGGGCACCACCTTTGACATTGGGAGACCAGGGTCGAATCCTGGCTAGGGTCAGTACCTATTCAGTCAGGAGTTCAAGGCAAGACTCCCTAACACTCAAGGGTGGCCTCTTGAGTGCGTCACAGTGGCTGCAGCTCTTGAGCGCTTTGAGTCAGACAGGAGAAAAGCGCAATACAAATGTCTGGATTATTATTATGAATTAAGTGTGAGTGTGAATTTATATCTGTTTCCTACTCACAAACAGGTTTGTTTGTAAGTTCAATATGTTTAAGTCAAGCCATGTGTTATAGATCGTGAAATGTAGATAAATGATTTACATTTGCACAACTCTGGATTTGGACATCTAGTAAAAACAATGCTTTTCAAATTTTTTTTAAATGTGTGTTTAATGTGTTTTTAACCTTATTCAATATATTAAAACAAAATCAATACTGTATATTTTGTATGTGAAGACAACTTTGTATGTATCAAATGTAGTAAGTCGAATTGTTTGTAAGTAGGGGACTGTCTATGTATGTATATAATAAGAACTTACAAATACAATAGTGATTATGTTTCATTTAAACTCAATAATTTGTTCATTATTTGCATTCTGTATATTTGTTAAAGCCAAACCTTTGTTGCACTGCTTTATTATAAAGTCCATGCTGTACTGTAACACCAGATATATATGAAGGATCTAGTGTTATTTTTCCTGCTTAGGTTTTTGGAGCCGGTATAAAATATCCTACAGTCCCATACCTAAAATCACTGCAGAGTACAGTATTGCACTTTTAAAACAGAAGAAAATTCAGATGTTCTTCTATGTGCAAGAATCAACACTCATAATGCATCTTATGAAGCCTAAGGCCCCCTTTTACACTTAATCAGTTGCTCTCAGTTATAACTGAAAGAAAACTGATTTTCAAAGTAATGCCCATGTTTTCCTATGACCTCTTTTACACTTAACGCATTTTAACTGAAATCTTCTTCCCAATGCACTGCTATGGAAAAAACGCATACCAACGCGCACTAACGCGTACTAATGCATATCAACTGATTAAGTGTAAACGGGGCCTAAGGTTTTTTTTTATATAGATCTGGTGCTTTGGGGCTACTTACAGATCTATGCAGGGAGCAGAGCATAGCATAACATATCAACACGGTTTTGCAAGTATTTTTTCTAAATTGCTGTAAAATTGCCATGTGCAGTCACATAGCATGTGTTGCGCAGTTAGCACAACCTGTGTTGATTAGGTAAAGTGCACATTGCTAGGGTAATGCAGGCTGCTCAACTATGCTATACTGATGCTATTATACATTATATTCATTTAACTCTGATTTACACGTGAAGCAAAGGGACTGATTCACAAAGCTTTTATGTTAAATTATCCCACCTTACTTATTAACTTACAATTCTTTTCTCCTTAAATGACTTAACTCATGATTTATTTCTCCTTATCTGTTTATCTCAGGCAATAGCTATCCTTACAGTTAAGGTGAAATATAAGTACGTTTTGCGAAACAATCTAAAAATGTCTAAAATACAGTTTGACTTACCAAGGTAAACCACACATCTTCAAACAAAGCCCTTCGTCTACAGTGTCTCTCAGCTTCAGTACAGCTCTGACAATTCTATAAACAGAAAACATGAAGCATATCACAGAATTTTAAATAAAATTAGAAACTGTAAATGTAATAAACTGCATTAGGATATGTGATACATTGTTAGAGGTAATAACCATATTATTTTGAAAAACAAGTGATTTAATAGTCTGAAAATCTGCATTGAACATTTTATGCATTTTTGTGATGTTAATTAAATGCTGTAAAAAAAGTAATAGCAAGGCTCTGTCCACACTAAAAAATAATAGTGTGAAATGAGGAAGTCAATTCACAAAGTATAAGAATTCCCAAGGACTGGACTAATGGCAGTTAATGAAGATTTCCTACAACCTGCAGTTATTATGATTATGACAACAACCACATTCCTGACATTTTTTACAGATCCAAGTCAGTTTTATTGTCTTATAATTATTCTTATGAGTGTTCTCCTACCTATTATCAATGTAATCTCTTAACTTCGTTCTTCAACTCAGAGAAACTTAGTAAATGAACCCCATTGAGCTTGAGTCAGCTCATTTGGGTGCCGGGTTTAGCAGGCATCTAATAGATGCCAATGTAAGTTATCATTATTCCAGGACCTAGGCGTTGAGCTGAGTGCTTGATGCAGATAGTAGTAGCAGACTGACTTCACTTGAAGCCTATTGGCTACTATGTAGGGTTCGGTTAGTCTAGCAGATCAGTTATTAGATGATTGGCTAGTAGTTTGGGTCCGGGGGGTTAGTGTTAGACAGTAGGTAGGGAGGTTAGTGTGAAACACTATTAGAAGTGGTTTGTTCTAGTGGTTAGTGTTAAGTGCTAGAAGGATGAGAATAGGTTGATGGGTATGTCTGTAATAAAATATCAGTAAATATCGGTAATATTATATTACCAATATTTCTTTTACAATCGGCAACAACCTGAACCCAACTCCCCTGGTGGCGCTAAAATATGTACTTATTGAGTTCTTTGGACTTATCTACTGGGCTTAGAAACCAGTGGAGCACACTAGTGAACCTAAGTGATACAGAAACCTTGAATTGGACTTCTTGAAAATTATTTATTAGTGGCTAACGTTTGCAGCTCACACCTGAATCATAGGTGATCTGAACTAAATTAGCGATTTTGTGAGTTCAGTTATGCGCTTGCACCAGCAAAAAGAATTTTGATCAGTTCAGGCTGTCCTATAGCAGTTGAAGAAAAGCTTTAGCTTTGGGTGTGTGCATGTGACTGCAGTAACACAAATTATAATTCAGTAAAATGTCAGGAATGCTTTGTATATTCCAATACTCCCAAGTAAAAATACATTTTTACCACTGAATAAAAGTTGAATTTATAAAAATCCATATTTGTTTCATTGCTTCTCTTCTAACACCCCAAGTTTATTAGTGTCCTTTAACTCTAATAAATCAACCCAAGTGAATCCATTTTACTGCATTGTTGTGAAATAAGGCTGCTTACACACCAAGACGTTACAGGCGCACGTTAGTGCGCCTGTAACGCTCCCCCAACGCACAGCAATGTAACACAAGTGGGCTGTTCACACGTTGCGTTACATGTAACGCTGCACGTTCTCCGCAAAGTGCAGCATGCTACGGCGTTGGAGCGGCTATAGCCGCGTTAGACTGTTTGCACATGCGCAGTGGGGGGCGGAGAGGAGGCGGGGAGAGCCAGCTACAGTAGCCGTGCACATGGCTACTTAATATTCACTGCACTGGCGGGCGCTGATTGGCCGGCGGGACCACGTAATGCGGAGTGTCTCGCTCCGCATCACGTGGACCCGCTGGCCAATCAGCGTCACTCTAGGAGACATTATAGGAATCGAGCCGTCTAACGCGGCTCACTCTACCGTCCGCTCTTGCAGCACCATACGTTGTGTTAGGTGCACGTTATGCGACCTTAACGTAGCACCTAACGCAACGTCTTGGTGTGCAAGTAGCCTTAGAGTACATATGATACTGAGCTAAAGAATATGTTTCTTGGTACCAGACTGTTTTAATGTAAGTGAATATATAAAAAATAAATTAATATATAATGATTTAATAAATATATGAGCAATCGATCATAAGATTTTATTTATTCTGTACCTGAATGCCACACCAGCGTTGTAAAATCATTGTCCACATGCGGCCAATGGAATGGCACTCTGGTTCCTAAAAAATACCAAAAAGACTATTATTATCTGTGTGATAAATCATGTTATCCATTTCAAAAGTAAACATTTTCTCCTGTCATTGAAGTTTTGCAGAGTCTGCCAGTTCAAATGAAATTATCTGCAAGCAATACCTACTTCTACTAAATCACAATTGAATACATTATTCATAAAATATTGGCTAAAGCACTAATGTGGCTATAAATGTTCCTTACCGTCATTTTTCTTTTCCCTTGATAGTTTGCATTTGTGGGAACTGTGGTGAGAAAGATATGTATCGCATCATTAAAACAGTTTTGTTCAAAATAATAGACTAGACTATCATCAAAAATATTTTTAGTTATGTTGCCTTCCAATGGGCAGGATTAAAAACAGTTACATGTAATTATAGCTGAGATCCTGTCTCATATACAGGGGCGTAACAATAGACCCTGCAAGGGATGCAGCTGAAGGGGGGGGGGTATGTTTTATCTCAAAAGCTAATGTAATTGATAGAGAAAATGCCTGCAGTGCTCCACTGCTGTCTGTTTTTATCTGCAAGCTGTGGTACGCAAAATAAAGTGAGTAAGTCTTACGCACAATGAGTAGAGCATAATGTACTGCATGTAATGTATTGCATTCTGCTCTACTCAATGGGCATGATTCACAAAGCTTTTTCTCCTGTTTTCCTCTGTTTTCACCACATCTATGTTACATGTTTAAGCTCTCAAAGAGCAAAAATATAATATAATTAAGGCAAGAAAAGTAATATTGAAATGAAATTATTCAGCAACTTACTATGAGTGACTATTTTGCTTGTAAATGTGCTGAAAGGTTATTTTTATCAATTAGGTGATAAATAATTAAGACATGTATGAGAAGTTATGTGAATAGAGCCCATTGTGCAGTAAGAATTTACACACATTCTTCTTCTTACCGCAGTTTAATAAATAGAACTCACTGGTACTAAAGTTATAAGAATTTCATTCATTTCTTTTTGTTTGTATGCACAGAGAGGGTTACTGAAGAGTGCTAAACAGCTATGACTGGCCAGCCTTCTGGTCAACATTCTGTGTAGGGGCATTATGATGCATCAACACGAGGTTATAGCAAAGCAGGTGATTTTGGTGCATGGCGCTTAGTGCCGTGTGTCGCTATTGCGCTAGTGCTCAAGTATGTGCCCCCGCACAAGGGTAATTCGGGCACCCCCCGAATTACTTCTACCTCTGAGTTGC